>NC_056739.1:901439754-901517583 GCF_019279795.1 Protopterus annectens
CTTGAATCCGGTACAGTTGGATGTTAAAGGGGGACCCATGGCAAATTAAACTCGAGATAGAGGAATTATTATGGCAAATAAGAACAGTAGGCTATTTGCCTCCAGGTCTCAATGAAACTGTATCCATTAAATGTTTCTTAAAATTGGCAGCCTTGAAGAGATGAGTTTCTGTATTATTAGGATGTTTCCTTATGTTACCTTTTGTTGGTGGCCATGGCTCAACATTACTTAATAGGGTTTTAGTTGGACAATTACATATTTTTTTTTTTTTACAAAAAAGCGAACTTTAGTATTTGAATATGAACGATTTATATTCAACATTAACCATTTTGGCTTTTTAATTCAGGACAATTATAAATTGTGGAGCTGATTACTGCGTTTTTTGTTTTGTGATACATGTTTACAATCGATTTTCTGGAAAGTAACTTTTATATTGATACAATATGATTACAAGTTCTTGGTGAGGAATTTGTTTGTATTAATTGTTATGAGAAAAACACTAATTGTTTAATTGGGCAGTTAGTGCATTATATATCTACGCCCTAAAGTTTTGTCATTGTATGTCTGAGGAAGGAAACGTATTGGCGTTTCCGAAAGCGCTTACAATATTAACATTAAACTCTTTTAGTTCTTTTAGCTCTCGCTTGTTTTGCTGTTTTTCGTTTTTAACAGTTTGTCGAGGTTTTTTGTCTTGAATAGAAACCTTGTCCCTTTTCCTTTTCTGGTACTGGTTGACTAGCCCTCCATATTCATGAGGGACAGAACTTGTTTCTGGGCCTCTGCCCAGTGATTTGGGGGCAGATATGGCCATCCGTTTGGGATTGGCAACGTATGGAAATGAAATCTGTATCCCTGGGATACAATATTTAAAACCCATTTGTCCTGGGTAATAAGATGCCAGTTTCGTGGATGAAGTGCCAGTCTTCCCCCCCAAAGGCTAAAAGTGAAGTACTTGGTGATTGTAGAGGTAAGTCATTGAGAGTGTTTACCATAGGGAGGTGCCTTGCTTCCAGATGTGGAAGTGGAGGCACCCCATTGTTATGTTCTAAAAGTTTCTTGTGACTGAAACCTGGAGCCTTTGGAATGTCTGGATTTGACTTGAGTGGCTCTCGAGGGAACTGGAAAGGACCAGTTCTTAGTAGGCCAGTGCCTACTAAATCTTGGAGGCTGCACTTGTAAGAAATCTTTCACAGTTTGCATAGATTTAGCTTTATCTTCCATCTTTTTTAACACGGCTTCAGCCTTATTACCTAACAGACGGTCCTGTTGTAAAGGAGCATCCAACAATTTTGCTTTAACATGGTCAGGCAGAGTTTGCTCTTTGAGCCAAGCATGTCTTCTTAGCACAGATCCAGTTACAGCAGCCCTGCAAGAGGCTTCCAAGGAATCAAAACAACATTTCAAAATATGTTTTCCAACTTGTTTAGCTGAATGTAACAAAGCCTGCAAATCTTTATTTTCCACACAGTCAGATATTAACATCATTTTCTGTTTCAGTAGTCCCATGATATACTGTTGATATTTAAGCATATGAAATTGACAGTTTAAAGCCCTGATTGCGAAGGTTGCAGACATGTAAACCTTCTTACCCCACTTGTCCAGTGCCCTGGAATCTCTATCCGAAGGGGTAGGATTTTTAGCAGTAGAGGCCTTAACACCCTTGGGACCCTGAGAAATGGTCTCAGGATCAGCAGTAGGGTTTTTGAAAAGGAATTTGTGGGAGTCAGGAACCCTGTAGTATCTGTCTGGCTTACTAGGAGCTGGAGGGAGAGAATCAGGAGTCATACTAGATTCTGAAAAAAACATCATCAACAATGTCTAGAACAGGAGGTAGAGCCAAAGGCCTATGCCAAGGAAGAAGAAGAAAATTCCTAAGTCTCTTTTTAGATTCAGAGAAATCCTGGCTTTCCCAGTGGAAATGTTCCCTTAAAGTATGTAAAGTTTCTCCAAAAGAGAAATCCTCAGGGGGAGAAGCAGAAGGGATGGAATCTTCCGCATCAGAGTCCTGATAAGTAGGTATAGATAAATCCTGTTCAGTAGAAGAATCAGAAGAAATAGAATCCTGATCTGAAGATTCATAGTCAGTGCCTTGCCTAGACCTCTTAGCAGGAGGGGGTTGGCTGCCCCTGATCAAGGTAATTACATCTTCAGCCATTTTGATCATTTGTTTTTTAGGCATAGGGGCCTGCACACGTAGCCCAAGTGTAGTTTTTTTAGACATAGAAGTAGATTTTGGCCTTAGTTTTGAAGATGGCGTTGGTTTAATATACAAATCTTTAGGCCTGAAAACATCCTCAGAAGCTGGTGCCTGCACAGCGGCTCCGCACCCACCTAAGGTAGAGACATCTGCGGGTTCAATACTTAACGCATCTCGTGGCATACCGGACTCCGAATGGGTCTCAGTAGAGGCCTGCGAATCAAAAGTATCTGGTATCAGGGGCTGCGAAAGACCCTCACTGAGTACCGGAGAACTAGCGACTGGCTTAGGAGAAGCGTCGTCGGCAGTTTTGGACCTTGATGGTTTGTCTGTCTTTTTCTTTATGTTTTTAGGTATTCCGGTAGTAGGATTGCTAACGGACATTTCTGGATAGTTAAATCGTGAGCCAAAATATTTAGAAGCAAAAATATACAGACGTTTAATAGTGCATTGATTAAATCTAGCACAAAACCGACAGCAAGGTACGTTATGATCAGGGCCTAGGCAAGGAATACAGTACAAATGAAAATCCTTATGAGGTATTTGCTTCCCACAAGTAATGCAATTATTAACTTTTACTGACATCGGTAAGGAGCAAGAAAAAGTTTCCCCAACGGGGTACTTAGCTTTTAGTTGAAGACTTCGGTTCTGAAACTTGAAAATGAAAATTTCAGAGGTCGGCCGACCGGCACTTGCGAACTGCTTCTGCTTCGAGCACTGCGCGGCAAGAAAGACTGATGTAATGGCGTTGGCTGCATGTTTTATACCCCTGACGACCTGACATCACAGAAGAAGGGACAGCAACCGACGCAGGACCCAAAACTTTGTTAATCAGGCAGAATGAGGGCAATCTGCCAGCAGATTACCCCAAATGTAATGACTGCAACAGTGAAATACGAAGAACATCATTAAAAATATGCTTAGACAATGCATTCTTACTATCAGCCTTATTGATATCATTAACAATGTTCACATATACAATCCTTCAATGTAGGGTTGGTTTTACCAACTAATATTCACATAAATCACAGACAGACAAATACAGCAGATCACGACTCACACAATCAGTGTAAAAGTCAAACTTAAAAACTCACTTAGTATCTGGCTGTACAATCATGTCACCGGTTTTTATATACCTACACATTACATGACGTACAAGGGTATGTACCTTTCCTATCAGAAAAAAAAAAAAAAAAAAAAAAAAAAACAAGTGCTCTTTTTAGTAAAAGACTTATAGCAAACCAACTTTTTTTAATGAGCTTCCTAAAACAAAAATGCGGAATATTGCCAAGAAATCCCTTGCATCTATCATCCACAGTTAGTATGTGCTAATTCTTCCTAACATCACATACTGACTGACCATCACTACAGTAAGTAATCCACAAAGAGGGTCTATGATCCTAGAGCTGGTCTGAACAGAACCACCAGACTGAAGCAAAGTTGGTTTATTCACCATCAGTGCTCTTTTCTACTGCAAGGTAGTAGACGAATGGGGCACTGCACCAGAATGAGACATTACACAAACTAGGCATACGAACACAACAAGTTTCTTAGGTGTCATTGTAAATTCCTCATATGTGCACTTTTGCCAAGTGGACTATCAGAAGGCAGTAATTCATGTTTTCCAAGACAATGAGGAACTCTTGCGGAGATTTGGTCCTGCTTGGAGATAGTCTTGAAACACTGGGAAAGAAAGAAAATGTTGGGGGAGAGGGGAATTGCTCCTGCTGTGTCCACACCAAGGTACGACTTTGGGAAGTTGATACACAACCCCAAGGATTGGAAACTATTCAGAGTAAATTCTAGAGCCTTCCAAATCTCCTCCAAGGATGCTGCCTGGCTGTGGAAGTCACCCGGTTACAGATATATTTGAATGCCCTTAGTTGTGTAAAATGTGACTACTGTAAAGACGGAGTGCAGCAGATTATTCAAAAGGCAAAGAATTTGTAGAAGAAACCTGCCGTTTTCGGCACTGTAGTGCGATCTCGGAGTTTGTATATTTAAGTAGGGGGTGTGGGGGGCACAGCCCCTCATGTCGGGTGTGTGGGGGCGGAGCCCCCCACTTTATGTACTGTTTAAAAAAATTTTTTTTTTTTGTTTTTGGGAGCAGTCACTGTTCTGGGGTTTCAACATTGTAAGCTTTCGCTTACATGGGATTGATTAATCATCGTTCGCTTATTTAAGCATTCAATGATGTAATATACACCATATGGGAATATACAGATGGACATCCTAGATTGCAGGTGACCATGTAAGCTTGTTGGAAAAGTAGGCTCTACAAAGTTAATATTCTGAATAATGGAACCTTGAGCCTCTCTCTCTTTTTTTTTTTTTGTTGCGTGGGAGGGTGAAGGAAGTGCCAGGTGATGGCAAGGTGGACCAGACCAGTCATGAGCCCTCTTCAGAAATAAATACTCCTGTTGTCATTTTAAGGTCCTCTTTTTAAAGGATATACACTGGGGATAAGTGGACTCACTGTGCCTTGGCCCTAGGCAAAAAAAGACAACCTGTGGAAATCCTCATGTGTGATTTGTTTTCGACACCTAATACAGTTAACTTCTAGCCACATCATTAATAATAATATTTATTTCAGTTTGATGGCCGGGGGAGGGGTTGGATCCACTGGGCTCACGAGCCCGTTTTCAGTGGAGGCCCGGGGAGAAAAGCTCAAACATTACATAATAGAAATTAGATTTTCAGATTGAAGTAACAATTCAGAATGCAGATACACAAGATTAGCAACATACAGTTAATATAGAGGGTGTAGATGCATTATAAATCAGAGACATGAAGTGGTAAATTGGTAAAGCTCCTCATTACATAGTAGACATTAGATATTCAGATTAAAGTACTCTTCAAGATGCAAATACATAAGGTAAGCAAGTTACAGTTAATATTGAGGGTGCAGATGCATTAAATATCAAAGACATGAACTGGTACAATAGTAACTTAGCATATAAGTCATGCGTTGAGAGGGAAACATTTCCAATAGTTGTATAGAAAATGTGTCTTGTACAGGTAGAAATGATAGGGAAAGGAGAACAGGGGGAGCAAACTATGTACAATACATACAAAAAAAGTATGTGAGATAACATTTCTGGAGGAGTTAAGTAGTAGGGAAAGGGGAAGTAGGGAAAATATGATTTAGAATGTAGAGAGAAGGCGGCTAGGTGGGTAAGGTGCAACTGCATTTCCAGTTAGAGAAAAAGTAGGAATGAAGACGTGATTTGAAATTGTTAATATTGTCAATAGTACGCAAACGAGGGAGACAGTTCCATTTTTTGGCTAGGGAGAAGGACAGGAGGAGACGTCCAGCAGGGTGGATTGGTTTGTAGACTGAGATAAGGTTTAGGTGGGAAGATCTAAGTGGCCTGTTAGGGGTGTAAGGTTGTAGGATGTTGGAGAGAGCAGGGAATAGAGTAGGGTTACATAGCCTTTGGACAGTAATAAGTTGGAGGTAGTCGAGATGGTTGGGAAGTTCTAGCCAGTTAACTAAGTGGAGGGCAGAGCAATGGTGGGAGGAGTGTTTGGCTTTTATGGCAAATTTGGAGATTTTATTGTAACAACTTTCCATTTTGGAAGAGATGGAGGCAGATAGGTTAGTTAGTATAGGTGCACCATACAATAGAGGGGGTAGGTAGTGGCAAGGGTTTGTCTAGTAGAAGGAGTGAGACAGCTGAGCAATAACCTACGCCTGGGTGTGGGTAATGCTGGATTTACCCACGGTTGGCGTGGTTTGGTCACGAGGGCGAAGCCCAAGTGGCCAAACACAGACAACCGTGGGTAAATCCAGCATTACCCACACCCAGGCGTGAGTTATTGCTATTATACAATGACATTATTTAAGGAAAAAAATACTTAGTTTTCTTAAATAATGGCATTGCATAATGCCGCCTTGCCGCCCTTCTGCAGCTGCCTGGTATTCTGCGGTAGTTCTGATGTACTGCGCATGCGTATGCTTACGCAGTACATCGGAGCTGTGGGTGGAAGCAACGGAGAAAGCAAGATATCTGTTGCTTTTTAGAAAGTGTCTCGCTATGTTAAAGGAGTTTAACATAGCGAGACAGCTTTAAAAAAAGCAACGGAGATGTTTCCTTTCTCCGTTGCTTTCTTTAAAGCTGTCTCGCTCCTTTAAAATAACGAGACACTTTCTAAAAAGCAACAGAGATCTTGCTTTCTCCATTGCTGTAAGAAAAAAAAAAAAAAGACTTGTACTAATGGAAAAAGTCCGGGCGACCGAACCTTTTTCCATTAGTATAAGTCTGATTTACAACGTGCATGCTGACCAAGCTACACATTTTGGAATATTAATGGGGAGCGGGTCGTTGTATAATGGATGTTTCTGTATAGTAGGCCAAGTTTTTGGTGTGTTTTCTTGATGTTTAGTTGAATATGTGTGTCAAATTTTAGGTGTTCATCTATGGTGACCCCAAGTAGTTTGGCATAGGGAACGATTTCTATAGTAGAATTGTTGTGACTTCTAATTTGGAAAGAATTCTTATCAAGTGAGGAGGATTTTTAGGGAGTGAAGAGTAGTATTTTGGATTTGTTAACATCCAGTACTCAGTGGCAGAGAAGGCGGTTTTGTGTGTATGATTGAAGTTCTGGGAGGGAGGTGGCACAGCAGATTAAAGTGGAGTCGTCAGCATATTGTACTATTTTTGTGTTTGGGATGGCTGAGTGGAAATCATTGATGGAGATGTTAAAAAGTATTGGGCCAAGAATAGATCCTTGGGGAACTCCAGTAGGAGTGGGGAGAAAGTCTGAGGTGCCTTTCTTCCATTTTACAGCTTGAAATCTATCAAATAGGCAATTTGAAAACCAGGACAGGGACTTGTGAGAAAGGTTTAGATTAGTAAGGTGGTTGAGAAGATGGGTATGGGAGATAGTGTCAAAAGCTTTGGAGAGGTCTAATACTGTAGAAATAATTTTTCCGGAGTCATGGGCATGGTTGACTATGTCTAAGAATGAGAGAAGAGCAGTAATAGTGCTATGGCCAGGGCAGAAGCCATGTTGGGTTTGAGAGACTAGATGGTTTGTGGTTAGGAAAGGCATCAGTTGGGTGTATACACATTTTTCCAGTATTTTTGATATAGGGGAGAGGATGGCTATGGGGCGAAAGTTTGAGGTATTATTATTTTGACCGCCTTTGTGGAGAGGATGTATAAAGGAAGCACGCCAAAGCTTGGGGACATAAGATTCTAGTATGGATCTGTTGACTAAAATGCTAATGGGGAGGGTGATGCCATCTGCAGCGATTTTTAAGAATTTAGAGGGAATGTTATCTGGGGCATTGGAGCAGAGTTTTAGCTTGCTGAGGAGTTTTTTTATGTAGGAGGTTGAAACTGGTTTAAGTTCAAAGGTGGGGGGGTTGGGCTGAGAGGCTAGGGTGGAGTGACTGACTTGTGAGGGTGGGGTAATTAGGAAGGATTTTGTTAGTTCAGCTATAGAGTTAATAAAGGAGTTGGAGAGTGGCAATTTCTGGACCAGTCTTAGTAGTATCAGGACAAGGGTTGATTTTGGTGCCTGGGTGAAGGAGTGAGTTTATGGAGTTCAAGAATTGTTTGGGGTTTTTGGAGTGGTTGGTTTGGAGTTTCATATAGTATGATTTGCTTATCCTTGATTATATGTCTTTTGGTGAGGTTGCAGAGTTACTTATATTTAAGGAACGTTTTAGGATGTCTATTGTGCTGAGAAAGTTTCCAGAATTTATCTCGTAGCATATGTTTTTTGGTTTCTTTGGTTAGCCATGGAGCGGGGTTGGGTTTGACTCATACAGATTGTGGAGGGGCTTGGATATTAAGTATATTTAGGAAGGTGGAATTGAAATGATCAACGGCGTTGTCTAGAGGGAGTGTTTTTAGAGTGTTCCAGTTAGCTTGTTTGAGGGTGTTAGAGAAAGTTGAAGGGTTGAAGTTTGTAAGGTTATGAGTATGTATATACTGGTGCTGGTGAGGGGAGGAATGGGTTGCTCGGAGGATAAAGGCAGGCAGGTGGTCAAAAATAGAGTCAGGGAGGATGCCGGAGTCTAATATGTTGACAGGGTGCGTAGTTAGGATCCAGTCCAGAGTGGATCCTGGAGGACTGGTTTTGTTGGGTCTGGTGATAAAGTTGGTAAATTGGGTAAAGTTGAAGAGATTGGCAGATAGGACAGGATTTTGGTTGTTAATTTTATTCCAGTCTAAATTAACATCACCTAGAATTTAGGTCTCTAGGTTAATATCAGTGGAGGCCCATTGGAGGATTTCTTCTAAAGTAGTAGTGTTGTTACCTGGGGGAATATAGAGGGATATGATGCAGATATTTTTATGATTATTCATTTGTAGCAACACCTATCACAAGTTCTGCATTGTTAAAATGAGGAATGGGATTTGGGTATGGAATAATGGGGAGTATGTTAGAGAATATCAAGGCTACTTCTCCACCTCTTCTATTCATGTGGTCATATCTAATGGCTTGGTAACCAGTGGGTAGAATTTCTGAGTCAGAGATGTATGGTTTTAACCAAGTCTCAAAGACGGATAGCATGTCAGGTTGGTTCTGGTTAAGCCAGGCATGGAAGCTAGTTGCTTTATTTCATACATTTTGGGCATTTAGAGTAACTAATTTAAGGCTTTTGAGGCTGGTAGTTTGTGAAGGGATGGGGTTGTTAGGGGAACTAGGTCCAGGGTTAGGGTGTATATCACCTGCTAGATGTAGGTAGATAAAGAAAGAAGGCAGTAGGTGATTTACTTTTCCTTTTGAGTGTGGGGGATGACATGAAAGAGGTTTAGGGAAGTTGTGTCTTGTTAATGTGGGTAAGAACTTGGGTTTGAAGTAGAGGTGATTGGGCTGGATTAATGAGGCTCAGATGGTATGGAAGTGAGGTATTGTGAGGGAGAGATGGGAGCTGGGAGAGGTGCAGTGGGACAAGAGAGAAGGGGGAAGAGGAGCGGAGGAATGAGAGGTAGTATGGTATAGTAGAATTAGAGTCAACAAGGTGGTAGAGGGGATGAGAAGGGTAAGTAGTAATGAAGAGTTCATAGTGAGATGGTATAAATTTATAAGATGGAGTAGAGGGAGGTATAATGTAGAAGAGGTATAAGATACAGTATGAGGAAGGGGAGAGGAGTAGAGTATAGTGAAATCGTAGAAGGGGAGAGGCATGTAATTGAGGGGAGGGGGTGAGAAGAGGAGGGGCAGAGAGAGGACTGAGTGGAGAGGTAGGGGAGGGGTGGAGACTATTGGCTGGAATAAATGTAGGGGTACTAGGGGCGGGTGGAATTTGGGGGCAGGGTAGGGGAGCGGAGTGAGCCCACAGGGTGAACCGAGCAGGTTAGAGGAGGTGAAGGAGGAAATTGCAGACACAATCTATGAGCAGCAGACTCTTGAGGAGCTCCTGGAAGTAACAGGTGAGTGGGGAGTGATAGTTCAGTTTATTTAATAAGGGATAGTAGTGTAGGGAATGAAAAAAATAAGGTACATAAAGGAGGAAGACTAAGGAGCAGTCTGAGATTTCAAGAACATAGAAAAGTAGACTGGAATTTACAACGGGAGGGAAGGGATAGTGGATACTACACAAACCTAGATAAGAGTGCCACCTAGTGGGCAGAAGGTAAGGTGGAGCTTGAAAAGCTGTAAGAAAAGAGCTCTTGGTAGAACAGATGGCTCCGTTAGGGGATTTACAGGGGAGACACATTAATTAGTTACCTAGGGGTATAGAGGGGTAAGGCTGCTGGGTATCTGGCTCAGTAGTATGGATAACATATAGTACTAAGTATTAAAAACAGTGCAACTTAACAGTTGGCTTTGGGTAAAATGTACTTTCTTGTATCCTTTGGGAACTGTTTTTGAACTAGGACAGCAGAATTCTTTTAGGATGAAGATAGGATGGCAAGAGTAGTTGTAAGGGGTCCGTTTTTATCCAGCAGGAGAAAATCCCGATTCCTAATACAGGACTGGAGGGTGAAGAGCTACAATAATAATCATCATCTCATGGTAATAAAGACATGAATTTTTCTCCCCCAATGGGGCACTTAACAGTAACTCTAGAAGCAAACCGATCTAACAGAATTACCACACAACCAAGTCTTAGACTATTCAATGAACAATGTCAGTAAAGCACTGAAGTGGCAGACAATGTCCCTTTATACAACTGACATTCTGATACTCAAGTGGGAGATCATCTGCTGGGTTAAAGGCGGGGGGGTGTAAAGTCAAGCTGACTGTTGGGCTTTTGAAGACACGAATCCAACAGTCATTGCTGCAACAGTGGAAATTATGAAGAACATCAAGAAAATAATTTCATTGCATTTGACCACTAACCATAACCCTATTACATCAACTTTAATAAGTGGTGCTTAAACTTTCCTTCTAAAATATTAATGAAAAGCAGCGAGTAAAATCGTAGTATTGTTGCAAGACAAAAAAATAGATACAGTTTATCAAATCACTGATAATCCTAGGAAATTTTTCACTGACAAACTCAGAGGTGCAAAAAGAAAGTTGTTTTACCTCTGTTTTCACCCTCCCCCATTAGGCCTGCTCACATAATCATGAACACACTACCTGTAGTATTCACAACCATAAATTGCTTCCGGTTGACACTTCATACAATGCACTCTAGCTCTCTGAAGAACAATGTACCTAATTAATACAACTTCAGATACAATATGGTATGAGACACTAAGCCACTGCTAAGAAATGGGACAGTAACTAGTAAATACAATTTTAATCTAACAAATATTTCAGCATGCTAACACCACTGGCTAAGTCGCTCTAGTTGTCAATAAAGCAAACTGACATATGATGCCATGTCACCCCACCAATTATTAGAGCCACTGAATCAGGCTACCAGCCTGCATACTTTTATGCGGCAGTCAATAAGTCATCCATGCCATTTTAAGGCTACAACTGTTATCTAACAATCTCACAAATCCCATTATGCAAGAAATGCAATTTTCTGTCCAAAGCATTTTATAATTACACTCCATAAGTTGTCTCTGCAAGATAACTTTTCTGATAACACTAGCTTAACCTACACACAATGAACACATTCAGGTTATCCTTAAATTTACATATTCAAATCCTCCCATATGAAACATAGCTATGCCTCTGCAAAGTATAGTTTTGTCTGATTATCTTAAATGCAGATGTGGCTGTATTTGCAGTAATCCTTGGAATTTCCTACTGTGGGAAGTCCTTGGCCTGTTGAATACTGAAACTTTTCTCCTCCTACACGTGCACAAGACATCCTCCTCTCCGTCAGGGTATGAGAGTTATTAGTCAACACCATTTTCTAAGGTCTTTCTTGCCCCTTACCAGGACATGTGCCCCAATATCCAAACCTTAGGCATTGAGCACAAAGTACCCACTCTGCCCCAGTTGGGCCACAGCAAGGGGGAAGGGTCTCTATCCCAACTCAAAGCTTATAACTGCAACAGTGAATACACTTGAACATCTATGTTTATGGTAAGTGTACACACCTGAAGTGTGTTCTTTGTGTTTCACTGTTGTAGTCCTGACTTGTGGGATGATTCCCAAAGCTGAGATGAGGGTGAAAAGAGAGGATGCCTTGTGGGATGAGGATGGCGAATCCTGCTCTGGACCTGGAAAAGGCTGCTAGACGATAGTGTTTGGTGAAGGTATGCACAGATGACCAGGTGGTAGCTTCCAGAATGTCCTTGGTAGGGATTCCTTTCAGGAAGGCAGCAGAGGCTGCAGCAGCCCTAGTGGAGTGTGACCTGACAGCCTCAGGAGACTTTTTGCAATGATGGCTGTAACAAAATGAGATGCTGTGGGAGATCCACTTTGAGATAGTCTGTTTAGAATCTGGTTTTCCCTCAGAGCCAAGGGCAAAGGTCACAAAGAGTTGGTCAGATTTTTCAAAGCTTTAGTTCTGTCAAGATAGTAACACAGTTGCCTATGCACTTCCAAAGAATTAAGTATTATTTCCTCTTGGTTCTGAGGGTTGGGAAAGAATGCGGGCAGGTAAATGGCCTGATTTACAGAAGTGTCAGTGACCACCCTTGGGCAGGAAGAAGGGCTGGTTCAGAGAGAAATCCCTGTCTTGCTGGAAGATGAGGAATGGCTCCACCACCAGGAGAGCCTGCAGCTCAGACACTCTCCTAGCTAAGGTGATAGCCAGCAGAACAGCAGTTTTTCAAGTTAGAAAGTTCAGATGAGCAGAAGCTGCAAGTTGGAAAGGAGGCAGAGGCAGTTTTTTCAGAACAAAGTTAAGATCCTATGGAGGGGTAAGTTGCCCCCTGGGAGGTCTGATGTGAATGATTCCCCTAAGAAATTGCCTTAACAGGGGAGGGGAAAAGACAAAAGGAAGAGCAGGTATATGGGCCAAAATGGCAGAGGCATGAATTTTAATGGAGGAGTACGAAAGGCCTTTATCAACCAGACTAGCCAGGTAATCTAGAATGACAGAAATATGGGCTGAATCGGGACTGTGGTGCTGTTGTCGGCACCAGATGGAAAATCTTTTCCACTTAGCTGTGTATGATTTCCCAGTATGTGGCCTTATAGCCTCCTTAAGAATATCCTGAACCTGTTTGCTTAGGGCAGGCTTGGTCCTGGAAGCTGTGAAACTATCCAAGCTGAAAGGCTGAGCACGTCTGCAGGCTGGGGTGCACAATTCATCCCTTAACCTAAGTCAGGTCGACTCTGAGGCAACAGTCATGGATTCTCATTGGTTAGTTCGAGAAGCAGAGGATACCAGTTTGCATGGGCCAGTTGGGGGCTATAAATACTGCCCTTGGGCCCTCTTCCCTCATCTTTAGAAGCACTCAAGGAAGTAGAGGTAGGGGAGGGAATGCATAAATGAAGAGGAAAGTCCAAAGAAAGGAGAAAGCATCTGTCCTCCAGGCTGATTGATTGTTCCTAGAACAGAATTTTTTCAGTTAAGCATTTTTCTTGGTGGCGAAAAGGTCTACCTGTGGGACTCCCCATTTCTGGACCATGCGAAGAAATATTTTCTGATGCAGATGCCATGTGTGGGGGTCCATCAAGTCCCTGCTGAGGTAATCTGCTAGAGTACTTTGAGCACCTGGAAGATATTGTGCCAGGAGGAGCAACTGCAGAGTGAGCAGTATCCCAAACTTGCATTGCTTGATGACAGAGGGTAAGAGTGGGTGTCCCCCACTTATTTATGCAACACAACTGTGGTGCTGTCTTCACTAGGAGGACCCCCTGGATCCCCATTTTTCCTTGAAAGCTATCAGGCCTGTCTGCACTGCCATAAGCTCTTCCCAGTTTATATGCCTGCCCTTGAACTGAATCTCCCACTTCCCTTGGGATTTAAGTGTTGGAAGTGAGCCCCCAGGCTGTCTCTGAAGCATCTGTGGTGACAGTTTGCCCCTGATTTTGTGCACAAGCCTGTGCCCACCATTGCAAACTCCTCCTTGAGGCAAGGAATCAGCTGTATCTCGACTGTCAAGGATAAAGTGCTGGCACCATACATTTTTGAGGTGCGACTGGAGTTTCCTCATGTGCAGCCTGGCCAGGGGAACCATAAGGATACAAGATGCCATGTAGCCCAGCACTCAAGAGGAACTCTCTGGCTGAGATGCATTATTTCTGCAGAAGTCTTTTGAAGCAGTGGGTCAAAAAGGAAACCTTGTCTGGGGGAAGGAAGGCTTTTTGAAGAGAAGAGTCCAGGAGAGTCCCCAGGAAAACAATCCTGGTGGACTGAACAATGTCGGATTTTTGCAGACTTATGGTGAAGCCCAGGGAGGATATGAGGTTTTGGGTAAATCTCAGATCCTTGAGATGTTTTGATAGATTTATGGCCTGTAGTAGGCAATCGTCCAGGAAAGGGTAGATTTGAAATCCTCTGGCCCTGCAAAAGGCAATTACAAGGGCTAACTATTTGTTGAAAACGCTGGGAGCAGTAGGACAAGCTAAAGGGCAGTGTTGAAAATTGAAAGTGAATGCTACCTGCTCTGAAGTGAAGAAAGCTTCTGTGTGATTCATGTATGGGAATGTGCAGGTAGGCATCTTTTACATCCACTGTAACCAAAAAGGCCTGTGGGGCCCAACATGAGCAAGAGGTTTTGAAGAGTCGACATTTTGAATTTTGGAGCCAGGAGGAACTGATTGAGGGTGGATAGGTCTAAGACAGGATGCAAACAGCCTTCTTTTCTGGGAACCAGAAACAGCCTGGAGTAGAACCCTTTTCCCTTCTGATGTTTTGGAACTAGTTCCACTGATCCCCAAGAGCAGAAAATCTGGATTACAGAGAGAGCCCCTATTTTTTTGATCTCAAGGAATATCCAGGTAGCCTGAGTATTTTAAAGGTTCTTTGAAACTGAGTTTGTAACCATTTGAAATAATGCTTAAAACCCACTTGTATGAAGTGAAGAACCAATTTTATTTGAAAAGGGACAGCCTTCCTCCTAGTTGGGGGGGGGGGCAGGTCAGGTGAGTCATTGCTGTGGCCTACAGCTCTCTTGCCTGGAAGTTTGAGGTCCACTGCCTGGGTCTTTGTAGTTACTGCCACTGCCTTTGTATCCTTTTCCACTAGAGTTTCCTCTGCCTGCTTCTAGATTGGCAGGGAAAGGAACGGTGTTTAGTGGGAAAGTTCCTATTAAACTTTGGTGGCTTAACTTGAAGGAAGTCTTTCAGTCTGCATAGACTTGGCTTTGTCTTCCATCTTTTTAAGAATAGCCTCAACTTTAGACCCAAACGGGAAGTCATTGTCTAGGGGAGCATCAAGAAAGTTAGATTTAACATGGGAAGAGATTGCTCCCTAAGCCATGCATGCCTTTTAATAAGAGTACCAGTGGCTACTTCCTGGCTACAGGCCTCCAAAGCATTGTAGTCACAGTAAGAAATGCCTAGCTATCTGTGAACTGTTGTGGCAAAGATCCAAAAGTTCCTTAGAAAGGTTTTTATCCTTAAGGGAAAAGACCTTTTGTTTCAGCTAATCCAGGATGGCTTGCTGATGTTTAATCAAGTGAAACCGGCAGTTGAGAGGGTGGGTGAGGTATACACTCCCCCCCCCAATCTAAAAAGAGCCCTGCTCTCTTTATCCATAAGTAAAGGATTTTTAGAGGAACTGCCTCTAGCCCCTTTGGGTCCTGGGGTGACCACCTCTGGCTCAGCAGAAGGACTTTTGAAAAGGTATTTATGGGAGTCCTGTACCCTGTAAAACCTTTACTGTTTAAGGGGCTGGGGGAAGAGTCAGGATTCAAGAAGAATCCAAGACGACATCCTCAACCACCTCTAAAACAGGGGGAATAGCAAGAGGCTCGCATTCTGGCAAATCCAAGAACTCCCTAATTCTCTTTTTAGACCGAGGGTATTCCTATGCTTCCCAATGGAAATGTTCTCTCGCAACATGGAGTCTCTCTCCAAAGGTAATATCCTATGGGGGGGGGGTGGAAGTAGAGGCCAGGTTCTTCTCAAAATCTAATTCCTCCAAAGAAGTGAGGGAGGGTCCTGCAGAAACAGACCCCTCTTGAATTTGAGGATTTTGACTGAAAGGATCTGAAAAAACTTCAAAAGTAGAATCCCTTTTCCTTTTTTCCTGGGGAAGAATCCGGGAGGGGGGGGGGGTTGTCTAGATCTGACTATGGAGATCAAGTGTTCAACTAACCTAACCAAGTCCTGCTGATATCCCTGAGAAAGGGAGCCGGGTAGACCTAGGCAAAGGCCATGCAGAAGCACCCCTCTTAATAGTTGCTTTGGTCTTGGGCCTAGGGACATCTGAAATCCTGACACCTGTCTCTCTGGAGGAATGAGAAGCCAGTGTAGGCTGCAGCTGCAAAGGAGCATTACTGGTTAAAGTGTAATCATCAGAAGCCGAGTCCTACTGACTGGCCCTGGGCTTGACCCAGGAGCTGAAAAGCAAGGGCCTGTGCAGAACTTGAGGGACCAGACTGTATGTCGGACTCTGAACAGGTCTCAACAGAGGCTTGTGCCACCTCAGAAACAGAAGGGAGCTGCAAAAGTGCCTTGCCTTCTTCAACCATCACAAGCCTTGAAGGAGAAACAGAGAATAGTGGTCATCGGAGGCCCTAAGATTGGGTCGCTTGTCTTTTTCCCCTCTTACGCCTAAGGCTGCTCAATCTCTAAATGACTGGTGGACACCATCGGATGCTGAAGAGTAGATTCATGACCAATGAAAAGAGCCAAGATCTTGGCCCTATGTCTGATTGTCCTAGAATTAAAACAGGCACAAAATTGTCCTAGAATTAAAACAGGCACAAAAAAGGCAACTAGAGATGCTGTGATCCACGCCTAAACAGGTGACACAAAGTGAACAGAAATTTGTGCGTGGGTTCTGCTTATCACATCTGAGACAACTGTTTATCTTACCAGACACGAGTCAAAGCAAGAGAAAAGAGTTCCCCAAAAGGGTACTTATCTCTCTGACGACTTCTCCCTGGTGTGGACCAACTGATGCACTGAAACACTGCTTCGGGCTCTGACGGCAAGAAAAGACTGATATTACGTCGGCTAGTTCCCTATATTCCCAAGTGCACAGACATCAGTTAGGATGTCCGCCAGCCTAAGGAGGAGGGGGATTTTTCTCTGGTAGTCAGGCTGGCCCAAGGCTTTTCATGGCAGGAAATTTCACAAGTTAGGACTCCAATAGTGAAACATGAAGAACATCAGTCATTTCCTTAGTTATACCCATTTGTTCACCCGATTTTTCTGACAGAGTGCTCTGTAGGGAATCATTATACTCCCAGAACATATGGAAGGATCAACTTACCTCACTTGACCCTTGCTCTCTTCCCCTCCCACATAAATTCCTTCACTTCTTATTAATTGCTATCCACAACCTATTCTCTGGTTAATAAAAATATGCCTGACCTGTGTATAAAACTGAAGGGACTAAAACATTTTCATTCCTTACATCTAGCCATCTATGTCCATAAACAAGAGCTTCCAGTTCCTCAGTTTTTGTAATCTGCTTTGTTTAGTCTTTTTCCCACATATCATTGGCTCCCATAACAATCATTTTTAATTTGTACTCCTAAATACTTAATTTTATTATATCCTCATAAATATGGGTATTGCTGAGCCAATTCACATGGGGGAACAAGGTTTACAGCTATAGCTTTTGTTTTATCTTCATTAATTTTATATCATGAATTTTTATCTTCATTAATTTTATATCACTGAAGTCCTTTTCTGGTCTTATCAGATACAAAATATTGTCGGCAAACAAAGCCAGCCTTTCTTGATAACCATACCAATTATATCCTTGAATTTAACAGTCCTTCATTTCCTTTGTCAAACAGCTCCAAGTATAACCCAAATAAAGGGGAAAGAGGACACCCCTGCCTGGTTCCTCCATTCAGACAACTTATAAGACACCCTCCCACTTAAATTGTTACCTCAGATATACTCCTAATTAACACCTTATTATTGTATAAGGTAATGCAAATGCCTTCACTGCCCTACTTATGAAATCACAGCTTACTCTGTTGAATGCTTTCTCTGTATCAAAACCCAACAGCAGCGGTATTTTCTTACATTCTGCTTCCCTCTGGATCATCATTGTTCTATTACTGTTAAATTTTGCTTCCCCTCCATAAAACCACACTGATCCATATCTATCAATTTTGGCAACACCTCTGCCATTCTTTTATAAACTAACACTGTCATAAACTAACACTTTAGAATCATGGTTTAAAATGGAAATTGGCCTAAACGAAGCTAGGTCTGATGGGTCTTTACCATTTTAAAGTTTCACAACCACCACAATTTTCTTATAGTATTTTAAGACACTGTTAAACAAAACCTTCCAGATTTTTATCACTCTTTCCTCCTCAGTTTCAAACTTTCACAGGAATACCATCTATTCCTGCAGACATTCATGCAGACTAATTATACATCTCTACTTTTTCCCTCATCTCTATCTTAACTGTTGATTGTTAACTTCATGTATCTCTAACCTTGACACAAACAAGCCTTTCTTAAATATTTTAATTTATTCTCTTCTTTGATTTCCACATTTCTCTGCTTTATGCCTCTACACAATCTTTGGTTATTTTTCTTGTTATAGGCTGCCTAAGTTTGGCAACTACTCTTTCTACTTTCTGTTACCTAAGTTGTTGTGCTAAAAGTTTTTGTGCTCAAGGTAAGCATTCTTTAGACCTAGGGTGAACATATAAGCCAAGGAAAAAGCATAGGTAGAGGTTTTTCAAGAGTTAAAATCTTGAATATGGGGACCCAGATGAACCTGTTTAGCCATAAGTCTAGAACAGGCCTCCATCTTCAGTCTTTTTGTGGCACTAGGAAAAGCCTTCAATAGTACCCTGTATCACTGCTCTTCCTTGGGATATGATTCTATGGAGCCCAGGCTAAGTAAGAGGTTGATTTGTAACCAAACCTCTGATATGAACTTTTGGAACTAAAGGGATGCCTGCATGTCTTGCGAGAAGCAAACTGTAGTTTGTATCACGATCTTATCATCTGAATAACCCACTGGTCCTGGTTAATATGTCTAGCCATCTGTCCAGAAACAGGGGTGGAGGAAGGGAATAGGTTGGGGTAGACCGGGTTTAGTCATGGTCGCTATCTGCTCGGACACTGGGGTTCGGGGCCCCGGTAGCCCTGATCACTGTAGCTAGGGTGAGGGGAGAGGAACAATTGCCTTGGATGCAACTTGTTGGGGGCATGATAAGCTGATCCTGATCTCTAATGCAATACCAGCTTTTAAAATCCAGTATGGCATATGCAGTCAAACATGAGTACTGTAGGGCTCCGTGTATGCTCTAAACTGTAGAAACTGCTTGCTACAGATTTTTTTTTCACTACAATACGAATGCCATAGTGCTCCATGCAGGCAGAGTTGAAACTGTAGCAAACAGTTTGCTACAATTTTAAAGAAAGATATATATATATATATATATATATATATATATATATATATATATATATATATATTTGTTTTATTAAATTACGCTGAAGGAGGGTAGTGGCAGGGGCACAGAAATGGGCCTTAAATGGCTGGGGCAAGGAGGTGTGTGTGTGTGTGTGTGTGTGTGTGTGTGTGTGTGTGTGTGTGTGTGTGTGTGCTGTGCATCTGTTCACCTGGTTGGCATACCAGTAGAAGAAATTTCTTGCCCCAAGAGTCAGAAGACCAAAAGTCCCAAAAAAAAACAACCTTCCGTACCAATAAACATGTACAATATATACAGTAAGATATATAAAATATAACTCACCTACAACACCACCACCACAACCACCCTGAACAGGAGGGAAGGAGGGAGGGAGATGACTGCAGGGAGGAATCCTAAACATCTACATTTATGGTAGGTACAAAACTGTACTATGTTCTTCGCCTTCCAGAACTCAAGCAAGAGGTAAAGGAGGCTGGCCAAAATTATAGCAACTACAACATGCCTTGTATGCAAAACAGCTGCAAACAGGCAAACCAGCTCTAGAGTTATATATAGGATAATGAGGCCTAGAAGAATGAAAGTATGCACTATGCACAAGTATCATAGTGCTTCCAGAATATCCCCCCCTTTGGAGAAATAAGTTTGCTGAGTGGGCAGTAGCCCTCTAATGATGAGGCCTAATCCCAGCTGGAAACCCTTTTGCCATGATAAAAAATAAAAATGCAATGCAAAAAAGCTAATCCACCTAGAAATAGTTTGTTTTGACACAGGCTTGCCCTGTGAACTCAAAGCAAAGAAACAAGTAACTGCTGAGACTGCCTAAAATCTTTCTAAGAAACTAATGAAACAAAGGAACAAACAAAGGTGGGTCACAATCATAGTGAGCTGAGCATGCTGAAAGCATGGCTTTTATGGAAGAGAAGGACAAACCTTGTCCAATAATTCAGTAAGATATTGAAGAGCCACACTAAATTAGCTCTGAAATCTCCAAATCCTTCTTTAATAATGTAAAAAAAAAAAAATCTTTTTTCCATCTGCATAGTCTCTAGTACTAGGCCTTCTAGCTTCCATACATACATTTAAAACTTTGTTGAGAAGCTGAGACCTACCGTCAGGCTCAAACACAGAATACAAGCTGAGAGATGAAGATTGAAGCTTGACATTGAGCAGATGAGATGACCGTCCTTCGAGATAACAGATGAGGAATCAGGGTAAAGGCCATGGGCTCTGAGACTCTCTTGGCTCCTGGCAAAACCCACCCTGATCTGGGCATCTCACGTCCGGGACCCTGGTTCCTCCCCCACCCCTTCACTGTTTGTCCTTATGCTTCTACGAACGGTTCCGGAGCATGCGACGGCATATTATAATTGCAACGCTCCAAGCACTAACCCAAGAATAACCAAGCCTCTCCTAATAGTGCGCCAGCAACGGTAGCACAAGATGCCAACAACGCCGCGCCGTTCAGGCCCTAAACAAGGTATACACAATGTATGATAATCCCCGACTGCAGCAAGGGAAGACGAAGAACATCTGATCTTTATTAGGCTCTGATGGCAAGAAAGAACTGAAAAAATGGTGTCAGACGAAGACACTTATACTCTGATGTTGGACGATTATGGATCAGAAGATAATCAGGTGCAAAATAATATCAGTGTTAGGCTCGGCCTAAATTGCAGCCCTTTATGAAGTCTTAATTCAACAGCCCTTTATGAAGTCTTAAATTCAACACCATTTACAGAACTCCCTTCTAATTAAGGGCATAACTGTTGACACTGCATATAGGACAGATCAAAGTAAATTATCAGTTCCAGCCCCAAACGAACATACTGACTTTAATGTGCCCCTTTTCCAATACTGGGTCTCTTTACTACATCACCTAATTTCTTTGTAAGCTGCATTTGCAATAACAAGTAAATGGTCAAAAGCATTTAAACACTTAAGCAGCCCCCCTTCACTATAGTACAATGCACTTAACCACCATAACCAATATTTGAAAGTAAGATATGTCCACTCAAGTGGCCAAGCGACCTTTCTTTCCATCACATTTCTCTGTGCATATATAAACAACTCCCTCACCTTCCCTTGCTTAGGCTCCCACTCATATTTGTCCAGTTCAACAGTGTCCACGCATTCATTCCCTTTATTCTGGTACCCTGTGACAGATTTCCTTTCACACATTAATGAAAGTGGGAAAAAAATCGCAAACTGAGCTCCAGTGAAGTGCATCTCTGCTGGGAAAACACTTCTAAGTTCACTGGAAATGATAACTTGTGCAGACAAATCGTGTGTGTGTGTGTGATATATATATATATATATATATATATAGCAGCCCAAAGCAGTGCATGCTTCTAGATGTCTGCATCTTGGAAATTAAGATCCTTGAACATGTTCCATCAATCATTACCTTCAAGCCACTGACGCTGCAAATAAGATCTGTTCCTTATCATATCAAACCATAAGTACAGTTGTGTACACTTGCCATAAAGGTAGATGTTGGAGTGTATTCACTGTTGTAGTTCTGGTTGCCCTCCCTCCAGCCCCCTTTTCTTCCTTAGTCTATACCTCTACTCTCACTTACTATGCTCTAAAAGCTTTTTGGTGTATTTGCTTTTGGAGGTAAATCCTTGTATTTATAGATTTAATTGCTTCCCAGTAGGGGGGCAGCTGACATCTGGTGCAAGAAAAACTGATGTAATGGTGTCGGCTGCATGATTTATACCCCTGACTACCTGACATCATGGAAGAAGGGACAGCAACCGAAATGAAATCTGTATCCTTGGGACACTATATTTAGAGCCCATTTGTCCTGGGTAATGAGTTCCCAGTTTTTGGCCTGCAGACCAATCTTTCTGCCTAAAGGAGCATTCAGTTGGGAAGTGCTTGGAAGTCTTAAAAGCAAGTCATTGAGACGGTTTTCCATGGGGGGAGTCTTGCTGCTCCCAGGTTTGGGTGCGGAAACCCCCCACTGCCTAGTCTTGTGTGTCCCTTGGGACTGAAACCTAGGGTTTCTGCTGTGCCTGGGATTGGCTTGAGAAGACATGGAAGGGGCTGGAAAGGACCAATTTTAGAGGGCCAGTGCCTACTAAATCTAGGAGGCTGAACTTGCAAGAAATCTAACAGTTTGCATAGATTTAGCGTTATCTTCCATCTTAAGAACTTCCTCAGCCTTGCTGCCAAACAGGTGGTCCTGATTTAAGGGAGCATCCAACAATTTAGCTTTAACATGATCTGGAAAAGATTGCTCCTTAAGCCAAGCATGCCTTCGGAGTACAGACCCAGTAACAGCAGCCCTGCAAGAGGCCTCTAATGAATCAAATCCACACTGCAAAGTATGTTTTCCAACCTGTACAGCAAAATGCATTAAATCCTGTAATTCTTTATTTTCAGCACAGTCAGGCATTAAAATCATTTTCTGTTTAAGCAATCCAATGACATGCTGTTCAAATTTTAACATATGAAACTGGCAGTTTAAAGCCCTAATGGCCAAGGCTGCAGAAGTGTAAACTTTCTTAAACCATCTATCCAGCGTCCTGGAGTCACTATCAGAGGGGGTAGGATTTTTAGCAGTAGAAGCCTTAATGCCCTTGGGTCCCTGTGAAACAGTCTCTGGATCCGCAATAGGATTTTTAAAAAGGAACTTGTGAAAATCAGGAACCCTGTAATATCCGTCAGGTTTTCTGGGAGCAGGAGGCAAAGAATCAGAGGCCAAAATAGACTCTGAAAAGGGATCAACAATGTCTAGTACAGGAGGTATAGATAAAGGCCTATGCTGAGGCAGGAGCAAGAAATCTCTAAGCCTCTTTTTAAAATCGGAAAAATCCTGGCTTTCCCAGTGGAAATGCTCCCTTAGAGTATATGTAAGGTTTCACCAAAACAAAAATCCTCGGGAGGGAAAGCAGAGGGAACAGAGTCCTCTGCATCAGAATCCTCATAAGTAGATAAGGGCAAATCAAGATCATCAGAAGAATCAAAAAAATCAGAATCCTGTCAGAAGATTCATAAACAACTGCAGCCCTAGGTCTCTTAGGAGGGGGAGGTTGGCTTCCCCTGATTAGAGTTATAAGATCTTCAGCCATTCTCATTTGTTTTTTAGACAGAGGCCTGAGCATGCAGGCTGGGCATCAGTTTCTTAGGCATGGTTCGAGGTTTTGGCCTAAATGAAGGAGGTGTCAGTTTAATATGCAAGTCCGTAGGCCTGAATACACCCTCAGAAGCCAGTGCCTGCACAGTGGCTCCGGACCCATCCAAGGTAGAGACATCCGCAGGTTCCACAGTTGAAGCATCTTGCGACATCCTGGACTCCGAATGGGTCTCAGTAGAGGCCTGCGACTCAGAAGTAGCGGGTATCAGGGGCTGCGAAAGCGCCTCACTGAGTACCGGCGAACTGATGACTGGCTTAGGAGAACAGTCGTCAGCAGCTTTGGACCTCGGCGGCCTATCTGTAGTTTTTCGGAATCCCGGTAGTCGGAAGGCTAACCGACATTTCTGGATAATTAAACAGAGAACCGAAATATTTAGAAGTGAAAATATACAGACGACAGTGCGCTGTTTAAATAAAAGCACAAAACCGACAGCAAGGCACGTTGTAGTCAGGGTCTAGGCAAGGAATATAGTACGAAAGAAAATCTTTGTAAGGTATTTGCTTTCCACAAGTAATGCAATTATTAACTTACTGACATCGGTAAGGAGCAAGAAAAAGCTTCCCCATCGGGGTACTTAGCTTTAGTCGAAGACTTCGGTTCTGAAACTCACAAACGAAAATTTCAGGAGTCTGCCGACCGGCACTTGCGAACTGCTTCTGCCTTGAGCACCGCATGGCAAAAAAGACTGATTTAATGGCATCGGCTGCATGTTTTATACCCCTGATGACCTGACATCATGGAAGAAGGGACAGCAACCGACGCAGGACCCAAGACTTTGTTAATCAGGCCGACTGAGGGCTACTGCAAAGAAGATAACCCAAATGTATTGACTGCAACAGTGAAACACGAAGAACATAGAGCAATTCTGATGCTGTTTGTTTTGTGGATATGTAGGAGGTCCATAAGAATGGGATCTGTCAATGCCATGTATGCCAGGCATAACTCTCCCCTCAAAAGCCTGTAGGAGACAGAATACAGGGATAGGGCATGAAGGTGGTCTGCATAAGACATTTTACTTACACCCTGTATTCTTGTGGTGAGGAACCTCTGAGGACATTCCACCCTGTATTCTTGTGGTGAGGAACCTCTGAGGACATTCCAATTGTTGGATATGCCTGGTTAGGTACATACCAAAGAGGGCACTGTACTCAATGACAGGTCTGATAAATGCCAAATACAGTGGAACAATGACTTCCTTGGACTTAGATGCCATACCTTTGTGTACAAGTTGTGCAGTATACAATGTTTTCCTCACCACTGTAGACATGTGATGGTCAAACGCTAGATTACTATCTGTGTGCGTCCCTAATTCCCTGACTACTGGGTCAATTCTAAGAGGTGCGTTGTCAATATGATAGTTACCAGGGATGGATGACTTCCCTAAGGATAGTATTATTTAGTTTTAGTCCATGGGTCTGACACCAGTTGTTTGTCTGTCAGCCCCTCCTGGACAATATTTGTGTCAGTGTGAGATTCAATGACAGTTCCTAATTTGTAACCATTTACAAATTTAGTTGGCCAGAGACCACTGACATTGGCCCTGACTTCTGAGAAGTAAATGCCAAAAAGGAGCAGTCCAATGCCTGATCCCTGAGGGACTCCACTTGTGACTGGCCTCTTTGTAGAGGTGGACTCCCGAATTCTAGCTTCCTATGTCCTGTCTGTGAGCCAGTTGGCTATCCACCGGGTGACATATAGGTTTCGACCTAACCTCTTGTGTTTGTCAATAATGCTCGAGTGGGGTATTGTGTCAAATGTCTTGGCCAGGTCAAGGTAGGCAGTGTGAACTATTTTGACCTCATCCACTGCTTTGGTGACCTTCTCAAAGAAGTCCACCAGGATGAGTAGGCATGATCTGCCCTTGACTAAACCAAACTGGGTTGGGTCCAGTGTCTGAAGGTTTACTATTATCTCTATTGATCATCTCCATAATTCTTTCCATGGCTTTACATACAAGACTAGTGAGACTTATGGGTCAGTTGGCCCACTTTTGTGCAGAGAGATGACTGTTGCTTTTCTCCATTCATGAGGCACAAAGCCTGTTTGCAGGCTACAGTTAAATAGCAATTCCAATGGCCGGGAGAGGTCATGTTTCATACTATTTAAAAAACATCCTGGAATACTGTCTAAGTCCACTGATGCAGTGTTCTTGGTCTTGCAAAAAGCATTAAGGACCTGTCCCCTAGTGACAGTAGGGGGAGTTATATTTGATATTTCCCCAAGGGAGTGAGGAGTAAAGTTGGAGCTGAATCTATCAGTCAGAAGGTTTGGTGTAGCTTCTAGCTCAGTACAGATGGCTTCAATTTGACTGAAGGGCTATAACTGATACTTTTTTATATGCCTGTACTCTCGCTAAATGTTGGAAATGGTTCGTTAAAGGGTCATTGCTTACAGATAAATTCTTACAGAGCACGCGCACTGCATTGGAGAAAATTTCCCCAGGTTTCTGTTATTTCTTCTAAGGAGTAATAGCCATGAAGTGAGAACAGAGTGAGGAAGTGCATGTTCCACTGCAAAAACACAATCCGTTTTCTGTAGGGTGCATCTGCACACTACTTTAAGTACTGCTGCAGCGATTTTTTTGTGTACTTGAGATAATCATTACTTATATTCATGCAAGAGTAAATGTTTTTTTTTTTTTTTGGAGGGGAGGGGCACTGAGGATCAACACACACTGCAGCATCCTGCCAATGTCTTCCTGATAAGGAGCTGGACCAAATACTGCTTAAAAGAAAAAAAAAAAGTCTCTCAAGTTTGTCTGTCTAGCTGTAGAAGAACCACTTTGCAGTAGAAAATACTCTGCAGTATAAAAAGTTGAGCTGAGGTTGCAGTTGTCCCTTATAACTGCCTCACAGCTTCTCTACCTGAATTAATTTCTCTGTAAGACACTGCAGTCCATGGAGACCCATAAATACAAACTAATACTTACCCTCCCTAACCTCTGCAAGACACCTGCCAAGGACTCCCCTACTTGTACCCAACTGGCCTATTCATTTCAAAGAGGAAGGAGATAGGCAAAAGCTTTATGGCTCATTTTTCTTGGCTGGGAAGCTTGACTAATCCATTCAGTCCTTTGGAAAGTACAGTCAGGGTGGTAAGCAGTGTGTCAAGCTTGTATGTCCTACAGAGAAGCCTACCCTTCCCTTCTACTAGGAACAGCTGCCTTGCTAGAGAACAGATGTGCACTACCATACAGAATCACCCCCAGCTCTGCTACGTACATGTGTCATTAACACGCTGAGCTTGCTCAGCTTCTTCTGTGGGTGATCATCTACCCATCTGTAAGTGGTGCAAATGTGGCAGGCTATGCCACCCTTCCTCAACAAAGATGTGCAAGCATCAGCACTCAAGCCCATTCCCTCCTGCCTGACCCTTTGAGTGCCCATTCTGCTAATCAAACATGGGTTGCCTGGGCCATGGACATGGCTCCGTCCCCCTCTGTGTGATGGTGCCTAGCTAAAAATAGGAATTAGTACTTCAGACAACACTATAATTTTGAAATAAAATTTGCATCTTGCCTTTTTTACTTGTAATTTATTTTTCATTCAGGAAAATGACAGCTCTTTAACATGCTCAGAACCAATGAATGATAAAACAGTACTGCACAGTGGCTTAAACTAACAATTGCTTATATGAATAATGATGTCTAAAGAGGCCTAATTCTTTCAGACAACTCAGACCGAACCTACTCAGTGACGTCAGACATGAAATTCTTTCAACACAGAAGAAAAAGACAGATGGGGCTAGCATTTAAAAATGCTCAAATAATGCAACGGTAGGTACAGTACAACAGAGCTGCAATACCAAAGGTTTCAATGCTGTGTTCCCTAGTCTTGTGTGTGTGTGTGTGTGTGTGTGTCACTCAGCTGGAACATAAAAATGTTATGATTACCGCATTTTTTTTGTCCCTCCAGTCTGTTGACCAACAAGCAGCTTTGCCCATTCATTCAGTACTACAATGAAAACCAGAAATGAAAAGGAGGTTAACCAGGTCCAACACAGGAAAAGAGGATTATTTTCTCACCTTGGCTTACACATGGATTCCTAACAGCAGCCTGACATCAGTGTACCTCCTACAATACAAGGTTGATGGCATGCATACACCCACATGCACTCACTGAATGGTAGCTGTTGTGCTATGCACAGCTTGGTGGGCATCGTCATCTTGACCTGTTGCTCTGCATGCTGAAACAACTCATGTCTTCACTAGGAGCCAGTCAGTCAGCTGGGTCGGACTGCCTCCCTTGCCGCAAGAACAATTAACTAATGTCAGGCCACTTACTCATCCTCCTCCCCTCATCAGCTCCTCCAACATCTGGGCTATTAAATAACACAAGGATTGCAATCAGGCCTTTGACCCTTTGCAGCACACAGTTAACAAAATTACTGCTTTACCAGGTATAACAGCATGTGCTAAACATTTTTTTCACACGCAACATAGACAGAAACATTTTCAAAACAAAACTGGCTGAAACTGCTGTAGCTCAAATGAAAACAAAATTAGCTACTTCAGAAAATACCATGCTCCTACTGAGGATAAAATGGAGACACCATATCAATCAGTCAAAACACAACCACTGGATACATGTAGAAACAGTAGTTTATCTACTTAAATTCTTTAATGCCCTTAACATAAACTGAACATTACGAAGACTAAATAGAGATGTACCTTTATTAGATGCAAAAGTGTTTCCTGAAGCTGGTGCTTACTGAGAACCATGGACTGTAGAGTGCTATGGGGCTCTGGTGTAACCAAAGAGAGAGGGGAAATGCAGCTGGCTTTGCCTTCTGATTCTGTTTTCACACTACACTGCTGGAATACACTAGGAGAAAGGAGTACTGAAGTTGTACAGGGTGTACGTGGAGCAGCTTGAGATGTTAAGAGCTGTGGGAGGAAAAAAGATGCATTATAATTCCATACCTTACTTACCAATGGAGACTTCATGCTTCTTAAAAATCTGCTAAAACCCAGAAGACAGTCAATTATGCTCAGAGGGATAAAGCCCTGTGTCACAGGTAACCTGGGTTCAATTAGCGGCTTGGTGCCAGAGGGTCTGGCAAGGGGAGAATGGGTATGTTCACCACAGACGAAGGGTATGCACTTGAACAAGTGGTGTGTTTGAGCCCTACAGAAGGGTAGGGATGTGCAGCGGCACTGTCCATAGGGCAGCAGGGGCACTGGCTGAGCTGCCATGAATGTGGTATAATGTTGCATTTCTGCCCCTGGATGTTGAGGGCATGCAAGGGAAGGAAGGTTAAGGCATGGATAAGTACTTCATAGCAGCAATACAATGCTGCCCCAGGTGCCTCGATTTCATCACTGGCCTCTGGGGGCCTGGCAAATCCAGTGTATGGAGAGAGGCTCTAAGCAAATGACAGTCAAATGCGAACAGCAAAAGAGAAAAAGATGCGGAGAAAAAGACAGTAACAGGAGACCATTTTCCACAAATTACTAAATCTTGTATAAGACAGAAAATACAATATGCAAAATGACTTTTTAACATTAACTATACTCATACTTTCAAGACAATAAATACATTTTAGTAAAAACAATTTCAACACAAAAGCAAAAATGAAAATGGTGCACCACAATCCTAGATTGTTTACTTAACATTTCCCATTCTCTAGGAATGGGCTACACTGGGAAAGAACAGCTATCACATGGCAGAAAAGCAGTTAACTTTTTCAGAGAAAAGGATGGGGGAGATGAGGGACAGCACATTTTAGAAGGGCCTCACACATTTGTTCAGTAATGCTTCACTCACTATTTCAATTTTGCTTACTCTCAAAGAGCTGGAGGTTAAATTAACTCACTCCCAGTCACCCATTATGTCATCAGGGGAAAGTACCAAAATTCAAATGACTGCATATCCTTCCTCAGCATTTCATTTATCTGATGGTAGCACCCACTTAGCCCAAGGAAAAACATGAAAACATTGAACACTCTGATTTCAGTTTCCAAGTTTTTATTCTCATACTTAAGGTTTCCTTTCCATCCAGTATATTTTTCAGAACCAAACATTTTTGGTAATGTCCAAATATTTATCCAGTACCAAGGAAGATAAAATTCTTCATTGCTTCAATAGACTTAACTACCCTAGGCTCTTTTTTTCAGCTTTACTGCTGCATACCACTCCTGAATAAGGAAAAAATAAGACTACCACAAAATATTTAGCATCTTCTCCAACACATGCACAGTAGATGGAATTAAAAATATTCATTGGGTTTGAAATATGAGGGATTAAATTCAGTCTTTACCAATTTTGATCTCATTCTAAAAGCGGTCTCCTCTCTTTATGCAGTAAAGTTTAAAAATTACAGTGATAAATATTTATTTTTAAATTAAACAAATACTAGTTACTAAGGAACTAGTTCCTAAATTACCATATCTGCTATTATGAAAATAAAATAGCAGAATTATTGGTTTCTCTACTACTGCAATGTGTACCCGAATGTCTTCCAAGCACATAATGACCACTCTGAAATGGACTTGCTAGGTAATCATACTGAACGATTCATGCATTCAAGTTATCAAATGGGATTTCACTGGATGATTCACGGTCACAGAGGCTGAACTACCATTTGCCCCGTAAGTAACCAGAGATCCAGACCTTTACAACTGATTGGTTAAACTACAAGTGAAGGACACAGTAAGCAGTCAGTCAATGGAATTTTTTTTTTTTTTTTTTTTTTTTTTGTGGAGAAGCTTAGGGCAGAGCAACTGCACATGATGGGCAATGTGAATCTTGGCTGTGTGTATGAGATGGAGAGAAAAAATTCCTGGTTGCACAAGCACTACTTAGTGACATTCCAGCAAACAGCAGCTGAAAGATGAGGAATTCACCCCCCACCCCCAAAAAAGGACTGGATTACTATCCAGTTATACATGGAAGCAATGTGGTATGGCTCATCAGCTAATAACTAACAGCTGCCTGTTCCTCTTAGCAAACTGACTGCTGGTACCAAACAGGTGGTCTTACTCTTAGTGTTGTTATACAACACCCAAAAAGTACATCAGGAAAAATTATAACTCAAGAGGGCTCGGGCAGGTAGTCACAGTTTGCTGTGCAGCACAACATTTTTCCTAGATATGCTAGATTTCAAAATATGGAAATTTGTAAGAACTTATTTAAATTTTAGTACATTAAGTAAGTACTTACTGGCAATTTTTTTCTTATACTCTTACAGTTAGGGAGGACTTCTACTTCCTTATTTAACTGTAGACTCTGCAATAAAAAAAAAATCAAAAACATGAACAGATGTAATCAACCAATGTGTGTACTACACTCCAGTTTATTTTCAATGCATCAAAACAGAAAGATTGTAATCTGTTTCCTAGTACATATTCACTACAACAGTGGCTTTACCCACACAATTTAGATAAGCGGATAAACAGAGTTGCTTCTTATGAACATATCTTAACCAGGGGGCATATACTTGCACACACAGGGAAGGTGACTATAATGCTAGCTGTTTGGGTTAAGGAACATACCAGGGAGCTTCAACGGTCTAAGCAAAGACAAAGATAACAGAAGCACACAACTATTTTGGGAACAGAAGTGCTTTATTTAGGGGCTACTTCTGATATCTTATTGACCCTACTACAGTTAGGGATATCAGCAATGAAACATACCTCAACAGAACATTGTTCTGCAGATGTACAATAGGCAGCATGTTCATATTCACTGCACATCACTTCACCATACACAAGGGAAAATAAGAAATTAAATCGGAGAGGAAAGGCCATCTAATATCCCTTCCTCCGTAACAGACACTGCAACTACCAAGACATACAAGGACCCACAGTGTTTTTCCAAACTGAGGACAGAGATGCTTCATCATCAGCCTTGTTAAAGACCTAGATAGTAGAAAGAGGAGGCTAAACTTCACAGGTGCAAAGAATTCCTTCCATGAAAAATGAACAAAGGGAAAACAAATGTTTATACATTTATTTAAAAAAAAAATTAGAGCAGTAAACAGTACATACGAAAAGCAATTCATACTCACTTCTAAAAAAAGCTCTGACAAGGATGAAAGTGCTCATCTGTTGCTTTAAACTAATAAGCTGTTCAAATAAGCAATTCCAGTTTGAAACCTGTTTTCTTATTTTTAGAAAAGGCGGCAAAGTAATGTTTGACACTGATCTTACATAAGTTGCTCTAACAATGGTCTGTTTTAGTAATTCACATGCCTTTATCAAGAGCAGTTGTTCCTGTACAACTAGTTTTCCCATTTTTGTTGATTTGTTCTTCCTTAAGGCTTCAAAACTACATTTCTCCTGTACTACGTTAACATTGTGGGTGTGTTTTATATATATATATATATATATATATATATATATATATATATATATATATTACACACACAAACACGCAGGTCTACTTCGGTACACCGAATTTACATTTACCTGAACTGCAGATTATCAAGATGACAACACAGAAACTGCATTACTGAAGGTTTTTTTTCTTTTTTTTTTTTTTTTACAGGAAAAGACAACACTAGGCCAACATTTAACAAAATAACACACCAAAGTATGTCAAACCCTCCCAGGTTGGGGGGAGGACTACACTCCCCCACCCCACCCTCCTATCTAAATATACCAACTCTGGGATTGCACGACAGTGGGCAAAAGGGCAAATTTCCCCATACTGGCCAAGTGTTTCCATTCCCTGTAAATATAAATATATATATATATAAAATCTGATGTTCGGGGGTTCGGTTTATTGAAATTTCAGTGTTCTCGTCTCTGGAATCTGCAATTTGGTTAAGTGTAAATTCAGTCTACCGAAGTACATCCATTTTATATATATATATATATATATATATATATATATATATATATATATATATGTATATATATATATATATATATATATATCTATCTATATCTATAAAATCTGCAATTTGTTTAAGTGTAAATTCAATCTACCGAAATATACCCATTTTTGATATATATATATATATACATACACACACACACACACACACACATATATATATATATATATATATATATATATACATATGTGTGTGTATGCATGTGTGTAAAATGCTTTTTATATGTGTGTGCGTATCTGTGTGTGTATATTTATATACATAACCTATACAAAATTTTGAACAGTAAAGTAAGGATTAAAGCCTGCTTCTGGAAAAGTACAGTACACATGTAGTTTCTAAAATATATTGACAGCTATAGCTGGGGCACACTGGAGAACTCCTCAGTAAGAACATTTGGCAATATCACAAAAAACATTGCAATGGTACATACCTGAGTTACTGCAGATGGGATACTATTCAAAGTCACAGGTTTAGGGTATGATTCTCTGAAGCTTTCTGGTGTAATAAGGTGGTTGACAGTTGATGGGAAGGTAGGTGCTATTGACAATTTGTTGAATGGATTTTGTTGCAGTTGCCCCTGTTGCTGTGTTAATTTTATTTTTTGAAGAAAATCCTGGTCAGGAAGGCTTGTAACAGAGTGAATTCTTGTGCTACTAACAGTAAGGGGTGTGAAGAATTGGCTACTTCCACTGACTGGAATCGGTGCACAACAAGTCTGCACTTCAGCAGGCTGACTTGTAAGAGGAGACATCCGCTTAGTCACTTGCTGCACTGTAATCATGCCAGCATTAGTAGCAGTGCTTGTACTGGCAAACACTGGTGTATGATGAAGTTCACAGGATGATGCAGCACTAAAAGTGGGGCTTGAACACATGTAGTTCGGAGAAGTTTTCAAATCAGACTGCGCAACTGATGCTTGAGGAATTAATATCTGTGTTAAACTTTCATGCTGGTCCAAACTACTGCTAGGAATGTTTCTTGGACTATCACATTTTCCTACTGACTCATGAACAGCCGAAGATTGCTCATATGTGAAAGGTGTGACTTGATTGCTATGGTCTCTAAAACAGTCTTGGTGTACTTTTTCTGTGACTTCCAGTTTAGAATATGCCACTGGACTCCTATGATTCTTATTCAAGGAGGCTCCAAACAGCTCTTCCACGGTCAAGTGCTTAGGTCCCGAATTTACCTGCTGTATATAAATAAATGAATGAATGAATGAATAAATACATACAACAAATGAATTAATGAATAAACCTTGTTCAACCAACATGAAACCAAATCAGAAACAAACGCATGCAATTACAGAAATCCAACATGGTCAGGTATTCTTATGCAGAATGGAAAACTTGAAGTCATCTCTGTGATGTCTCACAGGGCTGTTCTTAAATTCTAAAGCCATCTTTACATGTCTCCTGGCTCACACACAGAATATACAAGGGCAATAGTTGTGCAACATCCCTAGGATCTCAACTGTTGATTTCCACAAATGAAAGGGCATCGCATTTCTACAAAAACAATACTAAAGTTACAAATGAGATTTACTTACACAGATCCTGCTGACATGACACAGAAGTTGGAACATCCCAAGTAAGAGGGACTGAGTGAAGGAACAATGCACCCAACTGACAATGGTGCTCTTGAAAAACCAAAACACAGAACACTCACCAACCTGTTGTATCTATCTTTGAAGGTACCTCAGCAAGGGAATGAAACTAGGGTACAAAATCCCAAGCAATAATTAAAATACCGCTAAGCACATAGGAGCCCAAAAAGGGAGACCTCTGAACGAAATGCTTGGAAGAATAGCCCTCCAAAAGTATTTTACTCCTGAAGCATAGATTCAGTTTACACTGACTGGTAAATAAAAGTAATGACTATCACATGAGCACAGCACAGATGTCCACTTTTGATGCATTCTAGAACATGCAATACAGGCAGCCACTACCACCTCTCCACTATGGATGATGTCACTATACTTGTTAAGAACCTATGACCTTTTAATAGCAACACAATGCATTTGGCTTTGACAATAAAAAGGGACAGAATCTGGTAACTGCACATCATCTCTGCAGAGAATACTTTAGAAATGCTAATTTACCTTCCTATGCTGATGGTCACCCCCCCCGCCCAAGTGGAAAAAAACAAACCAATTATTTGTTTCTATGGTACTGAGGATGTGTTCCTTTCTCTTTTCAATACTGAAAAAAATGGAATGGATGAGTAAAGTACAGTTGTGTACACTTACCATAAATGTAGATGTTAGAGTGTATTCACTGTTGGCAGTCATTACATTTGGGTTATCCTGCTGGCAGGTTGCCCTCAGTCGGCCTGAATTCCAAAGTCTTGGGTCCTGCGTCGGTTGCTGTCACCTCTTCCCTGACGTCAGGTCATCAGGGGTATAAAAGATGCAGCCGACGTCATTTTAACCAGTTTCTTGCCCCAGATGTCAGGTGCCCCCAAAAGGGTAGGCTAAAATTATGTAAATAAAACGTACATGCACCAAAATAAGCTTTACCTTCATCTATAAGCAAATACACCACCCGATAAGTTCCAGCAAAAATAAGGGGGATGGCGGGGGGGGGGGGGTAGCCTGGACTGCAACAGTGAATACACTCTAACATCTATATTTATGGTAAGTGTACACAACTGTACTATGTTCTTCGTGTTTCACTGTTGCAGTCATTACACTTGGGTTGAGTCCCAAAGCTATGGTTGGAGGGCTGGAGCTAAACAGCATTAGGAGCAGCTATGAGGCCCTGCAGAACTGCAGTGGCAAAGCCTGCCCTGGGTTTAGAGTAAAGAGGCAGATTGTAATGTTTTGTAAAGGTATGCACTGAACTCCAAGTAGCAGCCTCTAAAATGTGTTTGGTTGGTACTCCCCTGAGAAAGGCTGCAGAAGTGGCTACAGCTCTGGTTGAATGTGGCCTAATGCCCTTAGACATTGGTTTGCCATGCTGTGAGTAGCAGAATCGAATGCAGTGACCTATCCATTTTGAAATAGTCTGCTTGGAGATAGCCTTTCCTTGTGATGCTGTGGCATATGCCACTAGTAATTGTTCTGTCTTTCTGAAAACTTTAGTTTTCTCCAAGTAGAATCTAAGTTGTTTGTGTACATCCAAAGATTGCAGAATTTTTTTTCCCCCTTGTTCTGTGGATTTGGATAAAAAGTTGGCAAATGAATTGTTTGGTTAAGGGCTACACTGGATACCACCTTAGGCATAAATGTAGGGTTTGCTCTCAGATAGACCCTGTCTAGATAAAAAAATGAAAAAGGGTTCCACAGCCATGAGAGCCTGTAGCTCTGAAACTTGTCTTGCAAAAGTTATTGCTAGGAGCAGAGCTGATTTCCAAGATAAGAACTTTATATCCGCAGTAGCAGCTGGCTCAAAAGGAGGTAAGGTGAGTTTTTCCAAGACATAATTGAGGTCCCATGTAGGTATTGGCGTTCTCCATGGAGGCCTTAAGTTTTTGGCTCCTCTGAGGTACTGTCTTAATAAAGGATGAGAAAAGAGTGGTGGCTCTGTATTGTAATGAGCCGAAATGGCAGTGGCATGGATTTTAACTGATGAAAAAGATAGGCCTTTGTCCAGCATCTCAGTTAAGTATTGTAAAATCTGAGGAATATTTGGAACAGCTGTATCTGTTCCTTGAGCTTGGTTCCAAGCGCAAAATCTTTTCCATTTCCCAGCATAGGATTTTCTAGTACTAGGCCTTCTGGCTTCTAAAATGACATCCATCACAGCTTTACTGAGAGGTGTGGTTTGTATTGCTACATTATGCGCCATGCTGCCAGGTTTAAGGTCCTGAGTTGGCTGTGCAGAATCTGATTGTTTTGCTGGGACAGTAGATGAGGCATTTGAGATAAGGTCCAGGCTGGGCATTGGGACAAGTTCCTTAAGATCGGATACCAGTAATGGTGTGGCCAGTCTGGGGCAATCAGAAACATTTTTGGTTTCTCCTGCCTGACCTTTAGGAGTACCTTGGGGAGGAGAGGCAGTGGAGGAAAGGCATATACTGATAGGTTTGTCCAGTTGAAAGATAAGGCGTCCACTTTCCAAGCTTGTCTGTGATAAGTCCTTGTGCAGAATCTTTTTAGTTGATTGCTTTGAGGGGAGGCAAATAGATCCATGTCCGGGCGCCCCCCATTTCTTTGTTATCATGCTGACGACTTGTGGATCCAGGTGCTAATCGTGGGGCTCCATGAGGTTTCTGCTTAGTTAGTCTGCCAGAGTATTGTCCTTTCCTGGCAGGAATTGTGCCTGCAGATGAACTTGGTAAGTCAATGCTGTGTCCCATAAAGCCATGGCTTGTCTGCACAGGGGATAAGAATGAGTGCCCCCCTGCTTTTTTATGTACCACATGACCGTGGTGTTGTCTGTCTTTATCAGTAGTTGTCCCGGATGAAGTAGGTCCTTGAAGGCTGTCAGGGCATTTTGAACAGCTAACATCTCTTTTTGATTGATATGTAGATGCTTTTGGTTTGAAGACCAGGTGCCCTGAATGCCTCATGCTGCCATGTGTGCCCCCCAAGGCACAATCTGAAGCATCTGTCGTTAGGCTCTGCCTGGCTGGGGGTGGTGAGAATGGCTGTCCCTTGTTTTGGTGACAAGCCTTTGTCCACCATCGAAATTCCTGTTGCAGGCAGGGAATTAGAGTAATCATTGTTTCCAGACTGTGGCAATGTGTCCAGACACTTTTTAGGTACCATTGAATTTTCCCCATATGCAGTCTTGCATATGAAATTAGTAAGATGCAGGATGCCATGAAGCCCAAAGCCTGCAGAATTTTTCTTGCAGATAACTGGGCCTTTGTTGCCATTTCCTTGAAATAGGTAGTCAGTTGTCTGTTTGTCTGGAGTGAGATAAGCCCTCTGGGGCAGTTGTATTTATGCTTGCACCCAGGAATATTATCTCTTGAGAGGGTACTAGTTTTGATTTCTTTTTGTTGACTGTGTACCCTAGGCATGCTAAAAGTCTTATCACAAACGTCAGATGCTGTAGTAGAATGTCCTTGTTCTCTGCTTGTATGAGGCAGTCGTCCAAGTAGGGATATATTTGTATTCCTCTTTGTCTGCAGTAAGCAATTACTGGTGCCAGGCACTTTGTGAAGACCGTGGGCACAGGAGATAAGCCAAAGGGCAGTGCAGGAAATTGGTAATGCTTTGAGCCAGCCTTGAATCTGAGGTATCTTCTGCATGATTGTCTGATTGGGACATGCAGGTATGCCTCTTTTAGGTCTAAAGTAGCGAGCCAAGCTTTGCTGCCCAGCATGGGCGGAAGCTGTTGTAAGGTCAACATCTTGAATTTTGGTATATCCAGAAAAGTGTTTAGAATAGATAGGTCCAGTATTGGTCTCCATGCTTTGTCCTTTCTGGGTACCAAGAACAGTCTTGAGTAAAATCCTTGTCCCCGCTGCTCTTGCTGTGGCACTTGTTGAATAGCCCTCATGTCCATGAGAGCTGCAACTTGTTTTTGAGCCTCTGCCCATTGATTTTTTGGCAGGGCTGGCCAACCATTTGCCCTTGGCAGGGTATGGAAATGAAACTTGTAGCCTTGTGACACTATGTCTAGAACCCATTTGTCCTGGGTTATAATGGCCAATTTTGAGAAAAAAGTGCTAGTTTTCCCCCTAAGGGTGCTGCCAGAAGATAAGTGCTTGGTGCAGGCAGGGGGAAGTCAATGGGACTGTTTCCTGTATGATTGTGCTTCGCCTTCTCCACCTTTGGAGGTAGAAGCACTCCACTGCTTAGGCCTGCAGGATCCTTGTGACTGTGATCTGCCTCTAGGGCATCTGGATCTGCCCCTTTGAGGTCTATCTGAGACTGGAAAGGACCAATTCTTTGTAGACCAGTGTCTGCTAAATCTAGGTGGCTGTATCTGTAAAAAAATCCTTGACCGTTTGCATAGATTTAGCTTTATCCTCCATTTTCTTTAACACCTCTTCTGCCTTAACACCAAACAAGGTATCATGTTGTAAAGGAGCATCTAATAATTTTGCTTTAACATGGTCAGGCAGAACCCGTAACAGTGGCCCTGCAGGAGGCCTCCAGAGAATCAAATCCACATTGCAAAGTATGCTTTCCAACTTGTTCAGCTGCATGCAATAAATCTTGCATTTCTTTGTTTTCTGCAGTCAGAATTTGCCATTATTTTCTGTTTAAGCAGTGTCATGATATATTGCTGATATTTGAGCATATGAAATTGGCGATTTAAGGCCCTTATAGCCAAAGTAGCAGATGTGTAAATCTTTTTTCCTCATCTATCCAGTGCCCTAGAATCCCTGTCAGAGGGGGTAGGGTTTTTGCAGTAGAAGCCTTGACCCCTTTGGGACCTGTCAGAGGGGGTAGGGTTTTTGCAGTAGAAGCCTTGACCCCTTTGGGACCCTGAGAAATAGTTTCTGGGTCTGCAGTAGGGGTTTTGAAAAGGAATTTATGAGAGTCAGGGACCCTGTAGTATCTGTCCGGCTTAACAGGAGCTGGAGGTAAAGACTCAGGGGTCAGACTGGACTCCAAGAACACATCATCTACAATGTCCAACACAGGTGGAATAGCTAGAGGCCTGTGTTGAGGTAGTAAAAGGAATTCTCAGAGCCTTTTCGTAGATTCTGAAAAATCTTGGCTCTCCCAGTGGAAGTGCTCCCTCACAGTATGCAAGGTTTCCCCAAAAGAGTAGTCCTCTGGAGGAGAAGCTGAAGGAACTGATTCTTCAGCATCAGAATCCTCATAGGGGGGGGAAGAGAATATTCCTGATCAGAAGAGGAATCAGAAGAAATGGAAACCTAATCTGAAGATTCATAATCTCTCTTTTGCCTAGGCCTCTTATCAAGAGGGGGATGGGAACCCCTGATCAAGGTAATAAAGTCTTCGGCCATTTTGAACCTCTGTTATTTGGGCATGGAGGCCTGTCCTTGTGGCTGGTAAACTTGTTTCTTTGCCTTTAAAGGTGTTTTAGTCTTTGTCTTTTAAGTCTGTTTTATATATAATTGTTTAGGTCTGAATACACCCTCAGAAGTCGATGCCTGCTCAGCGGCTCCGGACCCATCTGAGGGAATAATCTCCGAGGATCTAATACCTTGAGTTTCCAGCGGCCTGTCCGACTCCACGTGGGAGTCGGTAGCGGCCTGCGACTCTAAAGTAGTGGGCGCCAGGGGCTGCGAAAGCGCCTCACTGAGAACCAGCGACTTGCTTAGGAGAAGCTTCATCGTCGGTTTTGGACCTCGGTTGCCTGTCTTTTTCTTTGTGTTTTTTGTGAACTCCGGTAGTCGGATGGCTATCTGACGACATTGTATAATTAAATCTTCGCCCAAAATAGCTTAATGCAAAATCGTACCGACGTTTAATAGTGCTTTGGTTAAATCTAGCACAAAACCGACAACTAGCAACGTCGTGGTCAGGGCCTAGGAAAGGAATACAGTAAGAATGAAAGTCCTTATGAGGTATTTGCCTCCCACAAGAAATACAATTATTAACTTTTTCTGACATCGGTCTGAAGCAAGAAAAAAAGTTTCCCCAATGGGGTACTTAGCTTTTAATGAAGACTTCGGATCTGAAACTCGAACACGAAAATCTTAGGAGTCGGCCGACTGGCACTTGCGTACTGCTTCTGCTTCGGGCACCGCACGGCAAGAAAGACTGAATAAAATGGCTTCGGCTGCATCTTTTATACCCCTGACAACCTGACGTCAGGGAAGAGGTGACAGCAACCGACGCAGGACCCATGACTTTGGAATTCAGGCCGACTGAGGGCAACCTGCCAGCAGGATAACCCAAATGTGATGACTGCAACAGTGAAATATGAAGAACATCAGCTCAAACCACCTTCTAGAATAAATGAGGATGACAGTCAATATGAAAGATGAAACAGAGCTCTTTGTTTATAAAGAACCTGAAGCTAAGATCTAATACATAGAGATAACTGCCAACAAGGACAGCATCCTTCATAAGAGACCTATCAGATTTGTGAAGCAACTAGTTCAAAAGGGTAGAAAGGACAGTACATTAAAGTTAAAGTCCTAAGGAGGGCAGAGATTTTGCAGAACAAGCAGACAATGAAGTCCCTCAAAATACATTCCACCTGTCTAAGATCAGTCACACTAAAAGATCACAAAAATTAAGTTGACACCAGCAAATGTATAATTCAAGCAAAAACAAAGCATTTCTGAAGGGGTACAGTCTCTCCAAAACCACCCACAACACTGCTTCTCCAAGTGTGTGTGTGTGTGTGTGTGGGGGGGATTCATACTCAATGCTGACAGATCATGACATGGCCAAGCCACAATATGCAACTTAAAAAGGAATTCAATTAGAGAATGTGCTAAATCCCAGTCTGAAAAGATGCAGATGTAAAAGATTGTGACACTGTGTAACGGTAGATGTGCGCTCTGAGATAGTGGAAAAACGACAAGACTAAAATGGATTAGAATGATAAAATAAATGGATTATATTTGTGTGTGTGATAGCAGGAGACAATTAACCTATCTTCAAATGCATCAGATATTCTACATCCTCATCCTTCCATTTCCTCATTTATTCCAGAATTATTCACAGTCCTTTCTGCTAAGCACTTGTAAGTATCCATGGAGTACATAGCCCCCACATTCCCATCCTTCCTGTTGAAGATGCTTACCTCTGATCTTACCAACATACTGTTAAACACCGATGTGATGTCCCCATCTACTATGGTGTCTTGTCAGAAGACATTCAGCTCCGTTAAAACAAATCCTTTTCCTTCCACATTATCCTTTTTGTGACTTTCTTCTAGACTCCTTTCAACAGTCTGATGTCCCATTCTCCTCGTATGGCTCGCAGAACTACAGGAAGTGCTCAGTATGCAGCCTGTCCAGTACTCGGAATAGAAGTAGAACTGCTTCAACTCTGGAGTAACATCCTATGATGATATACATCTGTCACAAAGTTCGCTGCTTCTACTGGTCTAATCCAGGAGTGATAAACAGCCCAAGATACTTTTTTCAGCTCCATCACCATTGGTTCCACTCCTCCAATTAAAAGCTTACACAAAAAGCTGTTCAGGCCCAAGTGTACTACTTGCATCATGTCTGCAATTAACCCCCACCTACCACCTTTTTGGCTACTTGTTGGCCTCAAAATTCCCCCAGACAGGAGACACAATCCTGGAGATTAGACAAATAAAAAGAAGTCATCTCCCAGCCCATATGAAGAACCTTTTCCACCTGGCCATGCCCTCTGTCCATCTCCAAGACCTCAGAGCTCACTCTAGGGAGATCCAATGGCTGAAAAGATAAATAAAGCAGCTCTGCTTTAATGTGGAGGTGGTCATCATAATACAGAAGGAAACAGCCCAGTGCTCAGTTTGGAATAATCTCAAGCCAGGCCAAACTCAAATCCTAGAAACATTTCTGGCAAGCACACAGCAACAAGAATCAGCCCTGGACCTTGTGGACTCTTCTCAGCTTTACTGAGTTCATATCTACCACCAACTCTTCCATGCCCTATTTGCTGCAGGGTCAGAACCTGGGAAGTAATACATTTTCCTGGATGCCAAACAAGCTGCCCTCCAAAGTGCTCCATCTCTACAAGGTGTCATAAGCAAAAGCCTTGAAAGAGAGGAGTTTGAACTGACATCAAAATGTCTACAAGGATATCATATTCATCCATCACCCCAAATATGAGCAGCAAACAAATTGATACACTTGTTAGTGACTCGCTACCATATATGGCTCAGTCTCTAAAGTCTGAAGGTCAAGAAATACAGTCCACAGATCAAGGTAGCTAGCTTTCCATAGACTTTCTGCATCCTACAGTGAACTACAGCATAGTGCTATAGTATCGCTAATCTTACATCCCTGTATACACTACAGTCTGGATTTGTAAAAGGCAAATCATGTCAGCTCAACCAGGATTAGTTTTTTGAACGTGTTACTGAGACCATGGACAAGGGGAATATAGTCCGCACTGCTTTTCTAGACCTTGGCAAGGCTGTTAATCCTAGCATGGGGAGACAGTGTTACTGACTAACTCAAACTCAACATTAACCCATACAAAGTTTGCTGAATTGGTAAAACCAGACAGAACCCATACTGTTAAGGTGAGGGTTATTTGCTCTAGGAAGAAAAATGTCACTAGTGGTGCCCTTGCAGCTCTGTCTTGGGTCAAGCTCCTCTTTGGTATATATCTATGTGGGTTTGCTATCAATCTTGAAAATCAATCTCAAGACCATAATATTGAAAGACCGAAACACTGAGAACCACAATATAGAACTCATTGACTTGTCTGCTTCAGGACCCATGTTAGTGCTCACTTCTTGTAGTGCACTGGTGGTGGTGGGGAGTTGACATTTGAGAGTTTTTTAGCACTGTGTTTTTCAGCATTTTGGTCTTTCAATAATACGGTCTCAGGATTTTAGTTTTCAAGATTGTGTGGTTCAAGACTGTTATAGTAAACCATTTCTGTAACATACAAGTCTACATCAAGGGTTTATGGCTAACCAAGCTTGCTGACTACTGAAAACTGGGGAGTGTTATCAAATCCCATTCTGATACTCAAGTTCTCTAGGGAGTGCTGGACCAAATACTTAGCTTGTAATATAGGCAATACTCCACTTAAATCTGGCTCTGTCATCAGGAACTTACTGGAAAGGCTCACCCAGACTCTGCTGCAGTTTACTGTGAGGGAAAGGGTGGCTTGTTTTTTATTTGTTGTATTCTGTATTGCTTTATTGCCCTTTTCTATTTTGCATAGTGTGATTTGTTTTCTTCACACTGTGTTTTACTTGTATTCTGCTTTTAACTGCATATTATAACTTGAAAAGACACTACAGCTCTCTCTCTCTCTTGCGAGTCGGACAGAAATTAGAACAGGTCAATTAAGTAGTCACATATAAGTTAAAAGAGGTCAGTTAAAGTTAATCATCTGTGAACTGAAGGGGTGGAGCTAGGAAATAAACCTTTTATTTAAGGGGTAAAATAAAGCAGTTTAGAGCTTTACAGGAAAGGCTCACCCAGACTGTGCTGCAGTTTGCTGTGAGGGAAAGTTTTTTTTTTTGTTGCACTCTGTATTGCTTTACTGCCTGTTTCTATTTTGTATACTGTGATTTGTTTTCTTTACACTGTGTTTTACTTGTATTCTGCTTTTAACTGCATATTAAAACTTGAAGACACCACAGCTCTGTCTATTGTGAGTCAGACAGAAATAAAATGTTTCCCACCCGGTTACTGTTGTGTCTTAAACACCACTGTCTTTCTAGTTGCCTACCTCTTATATTAATTTTACCATACATTTCATTTCCTCTCTACTTTTACTGGTTGGTGTGAGTAAGCACAAAATTATTTTGTGAAATCACTCCCCTTCAACTATTTAAATTTATTGGCCATCCTACTGTATTCCATAGTACCGGAATAAAAAAGTGACCACCCGCTTTCAATCTATCTTGCTGTTTTAAAAATAGTGGCTCTCCACTAACTTTTTAGACAGGTAAAAAGTTACTACTTTCACATACAACTCATCTAGTGCACTCTGCAGTGTTTAGGATAAACCATTTAGTTTTTTCATCTTACCTTTAATCATCTACTGCAAGACCACCAGTTACTGGAGAGCCCACATTCTGCCTCTCAGTAGTCATCTTGGGATTAGTGCTTCTGTTTTCTAGTGGTGAGAGAAAGAGTGCAGTTACATTTTGTCCTGGAGACTGCTGATCACCAGAAAGCTTAATAACTGCTTTACAGGTGACAGCTTGGAATCTGTGCTTATATTCTGATCCTAGTGAGAAAAGGAGCAGAGTGCATTGATTCCTGACTCTTTCTGGTTGGAGACCGAGTGCCTGTGCTTAACGTATGCAAATGGTCTGGTTGCTATTCGAGGCATCTACCAGAAAAAGGCTACAAAGCCTGCAGACCCTTGCAACATCTGGAACAAGACTGTGGATCACCAAACAAGCTGTGGCCTGCTTCTCTTATTGGGATTGGTGCTAATAGTTTGCTTCTGGTGAGAGAAGAAGCAAAGGAGTATTGTATCCCAACAGAGTGAAGCTGTGCTGAAACCAGCTTTAGTAGTAGCCAGGCAATAGCAATTCATGCGACTCCCTTCTTTTCATCATTCTTGACAAGCTAAATCTTTATTTTCAGAAGTACTCCTTCATTTCTTCCTAACTTTAGAATATCTGCCTAAATACTTCATCCTTAAATTTTCAGGGTCTACGTATTAGTTTCCCTTCAAGTGTTTGGCAGTGCTCTGTACAGACTCGGACACTTAGAGTGACATTTTTCCTGTAAAAGGCTTCAGTACTTTATATTGAGCTCATATCCCGGCATGTCTAAAGTTGAGTTCCCTGTGCTTTCTCCTGACAACCTGGTGAACTTGGCATCCTAAGGCAATGTAGCAACTGCCTCATGTATACAGACAACCCTCTCCTCTTACCTCCTAACACTATGACTTATGAGAGATGCACATATATAGCCAAATTGGAAGCCTCCAGCCAAGACTGGATTAGCCAGTCAAGAGAAGGCCAACACCTGCACCACACCACATTCAACACATAGCCCTCAAGAACTTACACCACCACAACCCTTACATAGTAACACAAAACACACACCTACTTTCATGGAGGCTCTCAATAAAAATCTGCCCAAACAGAGACCTTTGAGGCAGAAACGCAAACAACCACCACATCCCAGCACAAACCATGAGACACACAGCTCAAAAACAGTGTGCCACTCAACCAAAGCCCATAAGGCAAAACAACTTACCCAATACACTAGTCATATGTGACTCAATAGTAAGGCACACTGATGTTTCACTAGGTTGAATAAGGAGAAAGTTACAGTCAGCTGCCTGCTGGGTGCCAGGATCCGCCACATAACGCACACACGTAGGTCACTCCACAACAGGTACAAATAGGACTCTGTCATTGTTCATGTTGGTGTGAATGACCCGAGACGTACCTCCCTGGACTACATGAAGAGAAACATACAGGAGCTCTCAGATCTTGTAGCCCAGGCAGGTATGACCCTAGCTCTGAGTAGCATCCTACAGTCACCCAGAATAATACCACAGTACAAGCAGAAAATGATCGACTTCAACAACTGGCTAAGTTTCTGGTGTCATTCTAAGGGGATCCAGTATCTGTCTGCCTGGGATGACATGATCGACAGACCTCAATGCTTCATCAGAGATGGCCTGCACCTGTCACCCCAGGGATTCCGGATAATGGCCAAGGCTCTTGCCACCCCTATAGCCCCTTTTTTAGGCACTGTCATGAAGACCAACTTACCACCATAACAGCTACAAGCAAACGAAACCTAAGGGTTATGCTACTGAACATTAGAAGTCTAAATCTCAAAATGCACCTGCTCGAAGCACTCCTTAAAACGGAGAACATAGACATCTGTGCAGTGACAGAGACCTGGCTCAAGGCTCCTGACAGCACCCCAGCATTACAAGGCTATAATTCATACCACACCTTTCGGCCCCTAAACCTGGACTGAAGCACTAAAGGAGGTGGTGTCTCCATATTCATAAAGGATATGCACACCTCCAGACTAGTAGCCCAACATAACCCATCAGAGATGCTTCAGGTACAACTAACACTGGATATAAAACTGCAATCCAGATTGTAGCCTGCTATAGATCCCCCACCATGTCCCAAGACTCCCACTTACACATTCCTAAACACACTGGAAAATATTAGAGTACAGCCCAATACCTTTATACTGGGAGACTAACTACTACTCCATTAACTGGGAAAATTACTCATGTACCAACATACTTGCTCAATGTTTTCTGGAATTCATTAATTCCAATGCCATGGACCAACTCATTCTTAACCCCACCACGGGTTGAAACATCCTTGACATGGTCATTACTAACATGGGTGACCATTACTCTACACCAGTAATCAACTCCTCCCTGGTCAGATCAGACCACAAGCGAATCTCTATGGATATCCACACGCCCCCCCCTCATCCCCCCCCCCCCAAAGGAAACCACCATAAACTTCTCCAAAGCCAATTTTGGGCTTCTAAAAACAGAGATGGCTAGCTTCACTACACCCATGCAAATGGAAAATAGGTGCACGACTGCTGAATCATACACTAATGCACTGTATGAGCACATACACAAGTGCATGGAACGGGCCATACCAAAACAGAACCGACGTTCTCCTCCAAAAAAAGGAAGCCAATCTGGTGGTCCCCCACCATAAACAAAACTCTACAACAGAAGGAAAAAACTGTTGTAGAAAAGGGTGAATTCCCCCAAGACTGGAAAAACTCGCTTGTTAGCCTCAGCAAAAAAACTGAGATCCATCATCAAATCCTCTAAAGCTAGCTACAAAAACAAAACTGCTGCAGATTCTAAAGACAACCACAAGGCATTCTATAGTTATGTCAATAATCTACATGGCAATACTCAGATCTGCTCCGAGTTACAGCACAATGGCAATACATATACAGAACCAAATGATATTGCCAACATATTGGCAGACAGGTTCAGTGCGAACTTTACCTCCCTTTCATCCCCTAAAGGGCCTATCACAATACCTGAGGAATGTCAAGTCCCTATCATCACAGCTAAACAGGTAAAAAACGCACTGTCCAAAGCCAAGAATACAGCTTCCATGGAACCTGATAATATCCCTGGCTGTGTTCTACATGAATTACAAAGTGAACTGGCACCACACCTGAGTACCCTGTTCAATCACAGCCTCATTTCAGGCTTTGTTCCTACCGAATGTGCACTGCTACGGTCATCCCACTCCACAAAGGGGGAGTGACTACAGACCCTAGGAACTACCGCCCCATTAGTTTGATGAGTCTGATATGCAAGGCTATGGAGCGCATCGTCATGGACCTTATAAGGACATAAGGAATCTCAAAACTCTGGACCCCATACAGTTTGGGTTTGTGAAAGGTAGATCATGCCTGCTAAACCTGATAAACTTCTTCGAGTCTGTCACCAGAGCTGTGGATGAGGGCAAGGTAGCTCTCACAGACTACCTAGATCTTGCCAAGGTCTTCAACACCATCCCTCATTCAGGGATTATAGATAGACTCACTAAACTAGGCATAAACTCCTATGTCATAAGATGGGTTGCCAACTGGCTCACTGATAGAAGCCATACTGTGAAAGTAGTGGAGTCCAGACCTGACTACCGACCAGTTACAAGTTGTGTCCCACAAGGATCGGTCCTAGGTCCTCTCCTGTTTGGCATCTACTTCTCTGAAGTTCAAGCCAACACAAAGGGACTCTGGCCAACCAAGTTCACAGATGATTGCAAACTGGGAGCCATTACTGATTCTCCAACTGATGTAGACATTCTACAAAAAAGCCTCACTGACACCAATGACTGGTGCCAAAACCATGGCCTTAAGCTCAATGCCAAAAAGTGCACTGTCATTCCCTTTGGGAAAAATTCGTTGCCCATGCACTACCACATAGGCGGCAGTCCACTAAACACCGAAGGTGTGATAAGAAACCTGGGAACACAGGTTGACAGCAACGTCTCCTTTGATAACCACATTGCCAGGGTAGTCAGAAAATCCTTCTATGTGGCACATCTCATTACAAAAGGTTTCTCATCCAGGAAGAAAGAGGTCATAATCCCTCTCTACTTGTCCCTCATTAGACCTATTATAGAATACAACCCCCCATTTGGTATGTACCTCATTAGACACCTGCAGCAACTGGAAAGGCCACAAAAATACCTCACTAAGAGTATCTTAGGCCTTAGACACATGCCCTATATGGACAGACTCAAAAAAAATTCCAGCTATACTCTTGTCTCTTATCTCCTACTTAGAGGCGATCTCTGCTTGACCTACAAAGCCATGTCTGACCCAGAGCTGCTAGATATGCTACAACTAAAGAAATCTCAATCCCTCTATGCCACATGCTCCAGGGACCTAAACCTCATTACCACAATAAACACAACATGCTGGAGGGACCTAACCCAGAGACTTCCCATACTCTGGAACAAACTTCACAGTCACGTCAAGCAGAGCATTTCATTGGCCTTCTTTAAGAGAAATCTTGATGAGTGGAAGGGCAATAGGAAGTCCACCCCGGGGATCACTTCAGTGGCCTTGCTTGACAGAGGCACTGGGAATTAACTTTGGGTAGCATAATACCAGGGAATTCTCTTGGGCTAGGCTTATATAGGCTCCAGGGCCATTAGCCTAGTACACACCTATGAACCTACATCTCTGTGGCAGTTAGAAAATCCTTCTACCTTGCACAGTTTATCCTTTGTGTTATCTCCTCAAGGTCCAAAGAAGTTATGAAATTATACTTCACTTCTATTTATCCCCCATTAGGTCCATCATTAAATATAATGCACCCTTCAATATGTACCTCACACCACACACCTAAACCAGCTTGAGACATAACTGTTTCCTCACCAAAACCTCTCAGGTCCCAGTACCCTTAGCTACTCTGACAGGCTGAAAGCTCTGTCCCTCTACTCAATGTCATACAGACTCCTGAGAAGTGCTCTCTGCTTAGCTTCCATGCTATGAATGACCCAGCACAATCTGAATGACTAAGTGGTAAAGCAAACAAGAAGTTATGTACTCACCATAATGTTTGATGTATGTAGTCCATCTCGCCTCACATTCTTACCATTGGGTTTAGAGCCGAACCTCGGCTCCGACTCGGCCCATACTCTAGCACGAAGTCTTCAATTGGCTCGTGGCCAAGAGGTATCCCATGCTGCAACGCGCCTATCCCCGGATCTTGTTTGTTGCAAGCTCTCACACACACACTCACACACTCACACACTCACACACACACACTCACACACACACACACACACACACACACACACACACACACACACACACACACACACACACACACACGCTGAGAGGAAGAACCAACCCAACTAATCAAAAAGGAGTGCTGAAAACAGAGACTACACCTCTAGGTCCTCCAGGAGGGGGTAAGGTGGGTGGGTTAGTAAGAATGTGAGGCGAGACTTCTTGACGTTATGTAGTCCAATCTCGCCTACATTCTTACCCTTGGGACAGTGTCCCTAGCACCTAAACTTTGGGGGGCTCACTGGAAAATTCTCTTGCGCACTGTGGAACCAAAGGAAGATCTGCCTCTAGATATCAGATCTAATTTGTAGTGACTAATAAAGGTGTGAGGCGATGCCCATGTGGCTGCAGCACAAATATCATCCATGGACATCCTAGCCTGAGAAGCAGTAGAGGTAGACATCGATAGTGTAGAATGAGCCTTCACTTTAAAGGGTAATTCCTTGCCATTTGAAGTATAAATGAAGGAAATGCAACTAGAAATCCACCTGTAAAGAGTTACTTTAGAAACTGGAGCCCCAAGTCTATTGTCTGAGAACGAGACAAAGAGTTGATCGGATTTCCTAATATCTTTAGTTCTATGTAAATAAAAACGCAATTGTCTGTGAACATCTAGCTGATGAAACTTAAATTCTGCCTTGTTAGAGAATTCAGGGAAAAATACAGGCAGCTCAATGGACTGGTTGAGGTTGACAACTGAAGCAACCTTAGACATAAAGGAAGGATTAGGTCTTAGAGAAACCCTATCCTTGTGAAATACCAAGTAAATGGGCCGAACCAATAAAGCTTGGAGTTCAGAGACCCGCCTAGCCGAAGTGATGGCTATCAAAAAGACTGTCTTCCAAGACAAAAATTTAATGTTACAAGTTGCTGCGGGCTCAAAAGGAGGCGGGGTAAGCCGTTTTAACACAAAACTGAAATTCCATGGCATTACAGGATCAAGGACTGGAGGTCGAAGTAGCATAGTCCCTTTTCAGAAAAGCTCTACAAAGTCTGTGCGCCATTAGATTGGGTTCATTAGCAACATGAAAAGTAGAAATGGCTGCCAACTGTACTTTGATAGTTGCCGCAGCTGATCCCTGGCCTAACAGTTGAGAAAGAAATTCAAAATCTGATGAAATAGGAGCTGTAAAGGGATCAATCTGCCGTTCATGAGCCCAAATGGAGAATCTCTTCCACTTACTGGAATAAATCTTCCTCGTAGAAGGCTTGTTGGAGAAGACAGAATATGAACTACCTCCGGGGAAAAATCATGAAGCCTGACTAGGGACGGAATTGGAGCAGCCATGCTGTCAACTTGAGGGTCAGAATGGCGGGATGGAACTGCCCTGACATATGAGTCAACAGATCTGGCTCTGAGTCCAGAATTCACAGATTGTCCATTAGATAAGGGTGGAGAAAAGGAAACCAAACCTGACAAGGCCAGTGTGGTGCAATCAGTATCATCTTGCTTCCCAAGGATTGTGCTTTGTTATCAGGGAGACTGGCAAGAAGGCATAAAGACAGGAGGGGCCATTCGTGAACTATAGCGTCCCTGGGTGCCTCCCCCTTTGGGAGGATAAGGGTGAAGTAGCTGCTGCATTTGGCATTGAGGGGGCTGGCAAATAGATTGCAGCAAGGCTGACCCCATCTGCGGAAAATCTGCTCTGCCACTTGTTTGTTCAGGGACCACTTGTGATCAGAATAGCTCTGCTCAGCCTGTCGGCAATCACGGTGGACTTCCCCGGTATGTGCATTGCCACTAGAAAGCGTCGGGAAGATACTGCCCACTGCCACACTCAAAGTGCCTCTCTGCAAAGGCGATATGACCTGGTTCTGCCCTGTTTGTTCAGATACCATACCACTGACATGTTGTCTGAGTGGACTGCAATTGTCCCATGAGGAAGAAAGCCCTGAAGTGCTTGCAATGCTAATAGCACAGCTCTCATCTCCAAGACACTGATATGCAAAATGGGTCTCATGCTCTTGCCACGTGCCTTGGACTGTCCTGTCGAGATAATGCCCCCCCATCCGATCTGGGAGGCATCCGTGGTCACCGTAGGAACTGGAGATGGAAGAACGAAGGGCATGCCCGCGTTGAGATTGCTGGTCTGAAGCCACCAGCGCAGATCCTGCTTGCACTTGTCTATAATCAGAATAAGACAGGAGAGCGGGAGATGCTGTAGAGATCATTGGGCAAAAAGTAGCTACTGAAGAAGCCTCATGTGTAGTTTCACAAGAGGAACTATCATAATCGTGGCAGCCATGGTCCCTAATAACTTGAGGACCACTTTTGCCTTGACCTTCTTCAATGGTAGCAAAGTGTAGACCTGCTGCTGTAAAACCTGAATTCTCTCATCTGGTAGGAAGGCCCTCATGAGCACAGTGTCTAATTCGGCGCCGATAAAGTTAACATGCTGCGAAGGCAACAAGGCTGACTTTTCCCAATTCAAAGTAATTCCCAGACTTTTGCACAGCGTAATAGTGGCGTCCCTGGTCTGTAGCAGTAGATGCCTGGTGGTGGCAGACAGGGGGCAGTCGTCCAGGTACAGAAACACTTGGAATCCCTGACGTCTCAAGTGAGCTGTTACCATTGCCATGCATTTGGTGAACACCCTGGGAGCTGTGGTGAGACCAAAGGGCAGGGCGCGAAACTGAAAATGACCGGCTCCCAGCCGGAAGCATAAGTGACTTCTGCATGCCCTGTCCATCTTGATATGGTAGTAAGCATCCTTGAGGTCAGTGGAGCACATCCACACATCTTTCCCTAATAACAGGAGAATTGACTAACGTGATCAAAATTAGTTATGTACTTACCATAACGATAGATGCATGTGGTCCATCTCACCTACATTCATTACTGACGGGCTCGGAGCCGAGAATCGGCTCAGACTCGGCCAATAGTTACTAGCACGAAGTCTCTAATTGGCTGGGCTAACCCGGTATCCCAAGATGCACCACGCCCAAACCCCATATCTTGTTTGCCAACCATATAACAGTGTTACATACACAACCTCACAAAAAATAACACAAGCAAGAAGAGAGAAAAAAATAACATCCTCAGAAGGGTCTAAACGTAATTTCCTCCAAGTCCACCAGGAAGGGGGAAGGTGGGTGGGTACGTAAGAATGTAGGCGAGATGGACCACATACATCTATCGTTATGGTAAGTACATAACTAATTGATGTAATGTGGTCCTATCTTGCCTACATTCATTACTGACGGGACAGCGTCCCTAGCACCTATATCCTGGGAGGCTCACAGAAAAATACTCCTGAGCACCGTGGAAACAAAGGACGCCCGGCCTCTAGATGCCACTTCCAGCTTGTAATGAGAAATAAAGGTGTGCGGAGAGGTCCAGGTGGCCGCAGCACAGATGTCATCCAAAGAGAGCCTAGCATGATAAGCTACTGAGGCAGCCATAGCCCTGGTAGAATGAGCCTTAACCGGGAAAGGTAAAACTCTGCCTGCTGATTCGTAAATAAAAGAAATACAGTCCATAATCCACCTAGCAATAGTACTCTTAGTCACAGGGCTACCCTTCTTGTTCTCTGAAAAGGACACAAACAATTGATCCGATTTCCTGTGGAGTTTCGTCCTATGCAAATAAAACCTTAGCTGTCTATGTACATCCACCAGCTGGTGAAATTTGAATTCCGCTTTGTTTGAAAATTTTGGAAAGAAAACTGGCAACTCAATGGATTAATGAAGACAAAAGGTGGAAGATACCTTAGGAAGGAAGGGTTGAGTCTCAAGGAAACCCGATCCTTATGGAAGATCAAATAGGGGCTTTTAATGGAAAGGGCTTGAAGCTCCGATACCCTCCTGGCCGAAGTAATGGCGACCAGAAAAGCTGTCTTCCAAGACAAATATTTTAATTCACAAGTGGCAGCTGGCTCAAAGGGAGCAGAAGTTATAGTTCGAAGCACCAAGTTTAAATCCCATGGCAAGACTGGTTGTGCTAGTGGGGGACAAAGTAACCAGGCTCCTTTCAGGAAGGCTTTACAAAGTTTATGGCCCATAAGGGAAGGCTCATATGAAGCGTGGAAATTAGAAATGGCCGCCAGCTGTACCTTAATGGTAGAGGGAGCGGAACCCTGTCTGAAGAGCATAGCCAAAAAGTCTAAGACCTCAGACAAGGGGTCTAGATTATGTGCTTGAGCCCAAATAGCAAATCTCCTCCATTTGCTAGAGTAGATCTTTCTAGTGGATGACTTGCGGGAGGAAGACAGGATATGTACCACCTCAGGCGAAAAAGTGTGTAGTCAGACTAAGGATGGAAGTGGAGAAGCCAAGCTGTCAACCTGAGGGTTCGTAGTGATGGACGGAACTGCCCCGACAGACGAGTCAATAGGTCTGGAGCTGGGTCCAGAGTCCAAGGGCCATCCACTGTGTACTTCCGAAGAAAAGGAAACCAAACTTGACGGGGCCAGTGTGGTGTGATTAGAATCATCTTGCTTCCCAAAGAAGTTACCTTCTGAATCACTCTTGACAATAGAGGAAACTGAGGAAAGGCATAAAGCAGACCGGGGGGCCAATCGTGGACTAGAGCGTCCCTGGGTGACTCCCCCTGAGGGGGGATCAGAGTGAAGTACCTGCAGCACTTGGCATTGAGGGAACTGGCAAACAGATTGCAGCAAGGTTGACCCCACCTGGAGAAGATCTGAGTTGCAACTCTATCGTTCAGGGACCACTCGTGAGGCATCAGAATAGCTCTGCTTAGCCTGTCTGCTATCACATTGGACTTCCCCAGAATGTGGGTTGCCACCAGAAAATGTTGGGAAGACACCGCCCAGTTCCACACTCTCATGGCCTCTCTGCAGAGGGGATAGGACTTGGTTCCTCCCTGCATGTTCAGGTACCACACGACTGACATGCTGTTGGAAAGAATAGCAATCGTTCCCTTGGGAAGAGAGCTCTGAAGTGCTTGCAATGCTAGTAGCACTGCCCTCATCTCTAGGACACTGATATGCAAGTGTACCTCGTGGTCCTGCCACATGCCTTGGACCGTTCTGCCCAGATAATGCCCCCCCTATCTGGGAAGCGCCCGTGGTCACTGTGGCGGTAGGAGACAGGGGGGTCAGGGGGCTCCCTTTATCAAGATTGGGTGAATGAAGCCACCAAAGTAGGTCCTGTCGGCATTGTTCCATGATAAGAATCAGATGAGACAGAGGGAATTCCTGAAAGGACCACTGGACCGACAGAAGCCACTGGAGGATCCACATATGTAGCCTGGCTAGCGGTACTAGCATGATGGTAGCCACCATTGATCCTAGTAGTTGAAGAACAAGTCTGGCCAGGATTTTCTTGAGGGGTAGTAAGGCCAAAACTTGAGCCTGTAGCACTTTTATTCTTTCTGTTGGATGAAAAGGCCTCATTTGGATGGAGTATAGCTCTGAGGCGATAAATGCAACACGCTGTGATGGCCGCAAGACAGATTTTTCCCAGATGAAGGTAATCCCTAGGTAATGGCCCAATGTGATGGTAGCCTTCGTTGCTTGAACGAGTAGATGCCTGGTGGGAGCGGTGAGAAGCCAGTCGTTCAGATATGGAAACACCTGGAATCCCTGACATCTCAGGTGAGCTGTCACCACTGCTAAACATTTGGTAAACACCCTGGGGGCTGTGGTGAGACCAAAGGGCAGGGCACGAAACTGGAAATGACTGGCTCCCAGCCGGAAGCGTAGGTGACTCCTGGATGCCTTGTTTATCTTGATGTGGTAGTAGGCATCCTTGAGGTCGATGGAGCACATCCATACTCCTTTTTCCAATAAGGGAAAAATGGACTGAAGAGTGACCATTCGGAACTTGGACTTCAAGATGAAGCAGTTTAAACGGCTGAGATCCAGGATGGGTCTCAGGTCCCCTGTTCTTTTTGGCACCAAAAATAATCTTGAGTAAGTTCCTGATCCGATCTGATTTGAGGAGACTGGTTGGATGACTCCTTTTTCCAGCAGCTTTGAGACCTCTAGCGCTGCTTGATCCCTTTGACTGGGTGGAACCGTCTGGGATTTTCTTGGATGAGGGAGGGAACGTGATAAAGGGAATGGTGTAACCTCCAGTAATTATTTGGAGCACCCAATGATCCTGAGTGATGCTTTCCCAGGCTTGAGGGTGCCTCAAAAAACAGCCCCCGACTGGCTCCGGAGTAGCACAGTTGGGCAGTCCCTCAGGGACGTTGGTAGGAGGATCCACAAAAGGATTTGTGGTCTCCTGAGTTGCGGGGGCCTCCCCCGCCCTTAGGGCGACGCCTTCCAGAGTAATTCCCCCCTCCTCTGCCCCTGGAGGGGGGGGGGTCACCATGACTGGCAGGAAAAGACTTCTGAGACTTCCTGAAATACATCTTCCCTCCCCTCTGTGCCTTGGGATAAGGCCTAGAGGGAAGCAAAAAACGGGCCCCTACGGCAGACAAAGTCTTACCCTCCTGCTCACATCTGGTGAGAGCATCTTTCACTTTGGGTCCAAAGAGTGAGGACCCATCGAAGGGAGCGTCTGTGAAGGAAGACTTGAAGGCCTCCGCGAAGTGACACAGGCGCATCCAGGCTTGCCTCCTGAGGGCTACGCCTGAGCTAGCTGCCCTACCCACCCCCTCGGCCGCACAGGATATGAGCCTCATGGACGAGTTGACAATAGAGGAAAGGGTAGACAACTGGGCGTTGACAGTCTGATTCACCGCCTCAGGCAAGTTACCCGATAGGGTATCTCCCAATTCTTTGAGGAGATCCCTTTGGAGCAGAGTAAAGTGACAAAGGTAGTTCAACGACTGCAGGGTAAAGGTCGCTGAAGACAGGGTACGCTTCCCATACCGATCCATATTCCTGGACTCCTTGTTAGGAGGACGAATGGAAGCAGAAGCCTCTGCAACTTCTTGCTGAGTGGCAGATGGGCATCTACAGGAACTCCTTTAGTTAAGAACTCTTTTCCTGGGGGTGCAGACAGAAACTTGTTTGGGCAGCTGGGTACCGGTTCCACGGAGTCAGGGTGTTCCCACACCCTTCAACAAATACGATTCGAAGGGCGGAGACACCCAGGAGGCGGAAGGTCGGGTTCCGAAGGCCTTGAGGAAGACCAACTCCTCCTCGGAGAGGGTTTTGGAAGGCCAATCGCCTCTCTGCCTCAAAATCTCCAGGATGTCAGAGAATGAGACATCGGAGGACGATTTAGGGGACCCCTCTGCGTCATCGAGGTCGGTATCTGAGGTGAATGACTTGTCTGGAGAGTCTATGTGCTTCCTCTTGCACAATTTCTTTCTGGGAGGCTCCTCAGGCAAGGACTCTGAAGGGCACTCAGAAAGCTGGGGACCATGCATGGGGGTATCCTCAGGCCTTGGAGCCCCGCTGTCCACTGATAGGGGGGCATCAGAGGCTCTAGCCGGGGTGTCCTGGGAAGGAGTGGCTGACTCGAGTGATGTCACTGAGGACCTGGCCAGTGCGCTCCTCATGGCCTCGAAGGCGGGTCCACCAGAATCAGAGGACCGACCCGTCTCCAAAACCATAATCAGAGTCGGGGTTCCCCTAGCCAATGCACCAAGAGGGAGACTCGGAGCCGAGGTTTGGAGTCCCGATGTATCCCCCTCGGGTCCGACCGAGGAAACCTGAGTACCGAAACCAGAAGATGGAACCGAGAAGGTTGGAGCCAAGGTCGGAACCGACCCAAGGACCTCACTTGAGGCAGCGCACTCCGGCTCCGATGACACAGAGGTGCTCGGAGGAGGAATAATCGGAACAGACAAGAGGGCAGGCTCCGGAGCAGACAGGGTCGGAGCCGAAAATAATTTAGTCAACACCGGCGACTGGAGGAGCCTCTGTACCACCCTATCCACATCCGAATCAGACAACCTGGAAGACTTGGAGGACACAGAATGGGGTCGAGAAATCTTTTCCAAAGGATCCAGCATAAGACTAGGAGAACGGCTCCGAATCGGCTCCAGGAGAATTGGAACCGATGTTGGCTCCAGTACCACGGAAACCTCCTGCAGCGCCAACACCAATGGAGCCGAGGGAGTTGACTGTGACACAGAAATACTGTTCTGCGGCTCTGAGGTCAATGGAGCCGAGGAAGGTGAAACTGTCTTCAACCTCTTCTCCGATGGCTCCGAAGAACTAGACGGAGCCGGAGACCTCTTTTTTGATTTAGGCTTATATTTTCTACTAGGTGAAGAAGATTCCAAAGCTTCTTCAAAGGCAGGTTTTACAAGGCCCTTGAGAATCAATTTGTTTTTTCTCTCTTGCAAGACTCTGGAGCTAAGAGAGTGACACACGCTACATGATTCTTGCAAATGTATGGCGCCCAAACAATACACGCAGATGGCATGGCCATCCGTCAAAGACATCTTGTAAGAGCATTTGGCGCACTTCTTGAAACCAGAAGGTTTATGCTCCTTCTGGTCCTTACCCGACATAGTAAACACAGCCAACACACAAACACAAGAGAAGGGCAGGCTGGGAGAAAGGGACTCTAACTTAAACGCCCCAACACACTAACAAAGGTAACAGAGACAGGAGAGGGCAAGGCCCTCTAATTTAAATGGGCCTAGCCCGCCAAACCCAAGGATACCACAAAACTATAACTAGTCTAGACGACAATATATAGCACTCACACACAAGATATACACAACGTAGCTATGAAAATAGCTTTTGGTCTGAAAGTTAAACAGAAGAAAACTACGAAAATAGTTTAAATAGGGTACTTAGCCACAGCCAAGCTCGAGACCACGTCCTAACTCAACGAGCGGAAAACGAGATTTGGGGTTTGGGCGTGGTGCATCTTGGGATACCGGGTTAGCCCAGCCAATTAGAGACTTTGTGCTAGCAACTATCGGCTGAGTCGGAGCCGATTCTCTGCTCCGAGCCCATCAGTAATGAATGTAGGCGAGATAGGACCACATTACATCAAGCAGGATTCTTGGAGATGAATAGCCCCCAAGCAATACACGCTCACTGAGTGCCCATCAGTCAATGACATCTTATTATTACATTTCATACACTTTTTAAAGGCCGAAGGCCTGTGCTCTTTAGAATCCTTGGACATGTTGACAGAAAAATCCACACACACAGGGAAAAACAGTACAGACACCTTCACCAAAATAACCAACAACAGAGCGCGGGAAAAGTACAGTTTTGTACCTACCATAAATGTAGATGTCCGATAGATATGCAACTGCAGTCATAACATATGGGTTGTCCTGCCTCAGGCAGCCCTCGGTCGGCCGAATTCCAAAGTCTGGGTCCGGCGTCGGCTGGTGTCGCCTCCTCTCCGACATCACCACGGCTGGAGTATAAAGGCATCGGCCGACGCCATCTTCTTCAGTGTTTCTTGCCCCAGATGCCAGGTGCCCTCCTAGGAAGGCTAAATTTGGTAAATGGATAAAAATAATTCCAAACATGCACAACAATAATAAACAGATACACCACAGGAATACCCCCAGCTAATGGGAAAAGGGGTAGGGACCCAAAAAGAAGGATACAGAGCGGTAGGAGGGAGGGAAAATCCGACTGCAGTTGCATATCTATCGGACATCTACATTTATGGTAGGTACAAAACTGTACTATGTCCTTCAAGAATGCAACTGCAGTCATAACATATGGGTTGAATACCATAGCCAAGCTGGGGGTGGATGGAACTAAGATAAGGATGGTGTAGCTAAAATCCCCTGCAGGACTGCCGAAGCAAAGCCTGCTCGGGATCTGGAATATAAGGGCAGGTTGTAGTGCTTGGTAAATGTATGCACGGAGCTCCATGTAGCAGCCTCTAAAATGTCCTTTGTTGCCACTCCTCTTAGGAAAGCTGTGGAAGTGGCCATAGCTCTTGTGGAATGTGGCCTAATATTGGCTGGCACACCTTTTCCATGGAAAGAATGGCAGAATCTGATGCAATGTCCAATCCATTTTGAAATTGTTTGTTTGGAGATTGCTTTTCCTTGCACTCCAGCAGCATAGGCTACAAACAGTTGGTCAGACTTTCTGGTGGCCTTAGTTCTGTCCAAGTAGTTACGTAGTTGTCCGTGTATGTCCAACGTATGCAGTAGCTTTTCCCCCCTATTTTGAGGATTGGGGAAGAATGCAGGCAGGTGAATAGCTTGATTTAGAGACACCCTGGAAATAACCTTGGGCATGAATGAAGGATTGGTTCTTAGAGAAACTCTGTCTTGATGAAAAATGAGGAAGGGGGGCACTGCCATGAGTGCCTGTATCTCCGAAACTCTTCTTGCAGATGTGACTGCCAATAAGAAGGCTGTCTTCCATGAAATAAATTGCATTTCTGAACTTGCTGCTGGCTCAAATGGAGGAAGAGTTAGTTTTTCCAACACATAATTGAGGTCCCATGCAGGCATTGGCTGTTTTCTGGGAGGTTTGATATTCTTTATTCCTCTTAGAAACTGTCTTAGCAATGGATGAGAAAACACTGGAGGGTCACAGTTGTATTTTGCTGAGATTGCTGAGGCATGAATCTTTATTGAAGAGTATGAAAGCCCAGTATGAAGTAGTTCTGCCAAGTATTCTAAAATCTGAGGTATACTCGGTAATGCTGTGTCCTGACCCCTGTTGGCATTCCAGATGCTGAATCTCTTCCATTTGGCTGAATATGTTTTTCTTGTGGAAGGCCTGCGTGCTTCCAGCAGGATTTCTTGAACTGATTTTGATAGAGAGTTAGGAGGAGAAATCATGTTAGCCTCCAGGCTGTCAGATGTAATGATTTCAGGTCTTGATGTACAGTCCTGTAATTGTGTTGTGTTAGGAGCAGAGGCCATAGGGTCAGAGGCCATGGTTTGGTCCGAGTTATGGTCAATAGCAATGGGTACCAGTGCTGCCTTGGCCAGTCTGGAGCTATCAAAATACCTGTTGGTTGTTCTGCTTTGATCTTCAGTATCACCTTGGTCAGCAGAGGCAGAGGAGGGAATGCATAAATTTTTTGAGAATTCCAGCTGAAGGAGAGAGCATCCGTCTTCCAGGCTAGAGGATGGTGAGTCCTTGTGCAGAACTTTTTCAGGTGATGATTTAAGTGGGAGGTGAAAAGATCTACATCCGGTCTTCCCCATGTCTTTGTCAGTTGAAAGAAAATGTGAGGATGCAGCATCCATTCGTGTGGATCCATGAAATTTCTGCTCAGGTTGTCCGCCAGTACATTGTCCTTGCCTGGTACAAACTGGGATTGTAAATGTATCTTCAGGCTCAGGGACTTTTCCCAGCGAAGCATTGTTAGTCTGCAGAGGGGATGAGAATGAGTGCCTCCCTGCTTGTTTATGTACCACATGACAGTGGTGTTGTCCGTCCTTATCAGTAAATGCCCTTGTTGTAGTGATTTTTCGAAAGTCTCGATTGCATGCATCACTGCCAACATTTCCTTTTGGTTTATGTGCAGATGCCTTTCCTTTGGGGTCCATTGCCCTTGAATGCATCTGTCCTCCATGTGCGCCCCCCATCCATGGTCTGAGGCGTCTGTTGTAATCATTTGGCCTGCTTGAGGTCTGTTGAAAGACATGCCTATGTTTTGCTGACTGGCTTGAGCCCACCATAAAAATTCTTTTTGCAGACATGGAATAAGTGGGATTATGTCCTCTAGGCTTTGGCTGTGTTGAGACCATAAGTTTTTTAAATACCATTGCAGCTTTCTCATATGAAGTCTTGCCAAAGGTATCAGAAGGATGCAAGAAGCCATGAACCCCAGGGCCTGCAGTATTTTCCTTGCAGTCATCAGCTGGGAGAGTTTTGCTAGGCCTTTGAAGTACTCTGGTAAATGCTGCTGTTTTTCCTCTGTGAGGTAGGCCATTTGGTTTTCTGTGTCCAGTTTGGCTCCTAAGAATATAATCTGTTGGGATGGCAGTAGTTTTGACTTCTGAATGTTGACCATGTATCCCAAGGCCTGCAGTAGATGCATGACATAGTCCAAATTTTATTTTAAGGCTTGTTTGTTGTCTGCTTGTATGGGGCAGTCGTCCAAGTAAGGGTATATTTGAATCCCCTGCAGTCTGCAGTGTGCCACTACTGATGCCAGGCATTTCGTGAACACTCTGGGCGCAGTAGATAAGCCAAACGGCAATGCTGAGAATTGATAATGCTCTGTCCCTGCAAGAAATCTGAGGTATCTTCTGCAGCTTTGTCTGATGGGGACATGCAGGTATGCCTCCTTGAGGTCCAGAGTGACCAGCCAAGACCCCTTGCCCAGCATGGGAAGGAGTTGCTGCAACGTCAGCATTTTGAACTTTGGCACTATGAGAAAAGTGTTTAGAGATGACAAGTCCAATATGGGTCTCCATTTGTTTTCTTTTCTTGGAACAAGGAACAGCCTTGAATAAAATCCCTGGCCTTGCTCCTGAGGAGGAACCCTTTCTATTGCTTTTATACTTAACAGCTTGGAAACTTGAGAGAGTGCCTCTGCCCTTTGATGATGTGGCAGGTTTGGCATGCCTTGTCTTATTGGTAATGTGTAGAAGTGGAATCTGTAACCTTTGTCTATCAAATCCAGAATCCAGTTGTCCTTGGTTAAAATATGCCAGTTTTGTGAGAATAAGGATAATTTTCCGCCCAAGGGTGCTTCTCTTTGAACCTTTGTAGGCGGAATGAAAGTCAAGTCATTGCGATTGTCCTTGTGGTGCAGCTGAACTGTCTGTACCACTTCTTTGATTTGGAGGTTGCCATTGGCGTCCCCTATAAGATCCACGGTATTGCCATCAACCTCGGGCACGTCTGCTTTTTCCCCTTTGAAACTTGTTTGAGCCGGGGAAGGACCAATTCTTTGAGGGCCAGTTTCTGCTGAATCTGGGTGGCTGAACCTGGAGGAAATCCTTGACTGTCTGTACTGACTTAGCTTTATCCTCAATGGACTTCAACACATCTTGTGCATTAGCACCAAAAAGCTTCTGTTTTTCCAAAGGTGCATCAAGTAACTTTACTTTAACATGGTCAGGCAAAGACTGATCTTTTAACCAAGCATGTCTACGTATCGCTGCCCTACATGAAGCTTCCAGTGCATCATAACCACACTGAAGAAAATGGTTATTAACCTGCTGAGTGTTATGTATATGATCCTGCAATGCCTTTTTATCGATAGGCTCAGGAGAGGCTAACTTTTTCTGTAAATCATCCAGGAGAAAATCCTGGTACTGAAACATGTGAAAAAGGCAATTTAGTGACCTCATGGCCAGGGTAGTAGAAGTATATACTTTTTTACCCCATCTCTCCAGGGACCTTGCTTCCCTGTCTGCTGGCAGTGGGTTTTTGGCAGAGGAGGTAGTCACTCCCTTGGGGCCCTGTGAAATAGTTTCTAGATCCACAGAGTGGGCCTTAAAAAGGTGCTTGTGGGTGTCAGGGATCCTATAATATCTGTCCGGCTTGACAGGAGCCGGAGGAAGAGAATCAGGGTTAGCACTGGAGTCAGAGAAAACATCATCCAAAACATCCATAACAGGTGGAATAGCTAAAGGCCTGTGCTGGGGAAGCTTGAGAAAGGTACGAAGCCTTTTCCTAGAGTCAGAGAATTCCTGACCCTGCCATTGAAAATGTTCTCTCATGGAATGCAGGACTTCACCAAATGAGAAATCCTCTGGAGGGGAGGCAGAGGGAATTGATTCCTCAGCATCAGAGTCCTCGTAGGCCTGGAAGGATTCTTCATGGGTATCAGAATGTTCAGAATCCCCAGAGGCTTCATCCGAAGAGAGGTCATCCGCCTGCTCAGTTCTGGGCCTTTTCTCTGCAGGTGGTTGAGAACCCCTCTCCGGATGAGGCTGAGACCCCCTGATAAGGGAAATAAGATCAGCAGCCAGAGACATGATTTGCTTATCAGAAGGGGCCTGGGCAGTAGGTCTAGGATGGGCCTTGGCCTGACTGGCGGCCTTAGCACGTGCAAAGGCCTTGATGGACATGGATACAGGAGGCCTAGCAGCCCCACGTGCAGGCGTAACCTTGTCCACAGAAATGGTGTCGGGTAGATCCAGAACTTCGGTTTCCAGAGGAAAATCAACAACCGGCACCGGAGAGATCTCCGAGACCGAAGGTCGTGTTAACGCTGTCTCGCCGGCCTGGAGCGGTAGATTTACCACTTCCGAAGGAACCGGAGCACTAGCAGAGGGTTTGGGAGTAGCATCGGTAGTGGACGCAGGCCGAGGATGTCGGTCCCGGTCCTTGCGTTTTTTAGCAGATTGGGTAGTCGGTTGATCCGACGGCATGATATACGCAAAAGATTCACCGAAAAAGCCCTCGGCGAATTCTGCCCGGCGCCTGAGAGTGCGCTTATTAAAGCAGGCACAGGCAGCACAGGCCGAGACGTCGTGGTCTGGGCCCAGGCAAGGAAGGCAGAGAGAATGGAAGTCCTTATGAGGTATTTGTTTACCACAAGACAAACAATTATTAACTTTCTCAATTTGTTCTGACATTGGCTGAGGCAAGAATAAATGTTCCCCAACGGGGTACTTAGCTTTTAGATGACTTCGGTACTGAAAACACAGGAGCTGACCGACCGGCACTTGCGAACTGCTTCTGCTTCGGGCACCGTGCGGCAAGAAAGACTGGAGAAGATGGCGTCGGCCGATGCCTTTATACTCCAGCCATGGTGACGTCGGAGAGGAGGCGACACCAGCCGACGCCGGACCCAGACTTTGGAATTCGGCCGACCGAGGGCTGCCTGAGGCAGGACAACCCATATGTTATGACTGCAGTTGCATTCTTGAAGGACATCTAGAGCCTCTAACTGAAAACGGCCTAGAGACCGCAAAATAACCACAGGGAGGACTAGGTCCTCTAAGTTAAACAGGCCTAGCCCAGGGAATAAGCAGGAAAAAAACAAACAAACACCAGAACAGGCACACAAAAAAACAGCTAACGGGTATACTGCAAAAAAAAGGAGGAGGAGGACTAGGTCCTCTAACTGAAATGGGCCTAGCCCGTAGACACCAAAAAAGGAACAGAATACCAAGAAAAAAAGGCCAACAGAACAGGCCACACAACCAGCAGAAGCAACACACACACACCAGCTATGAAAATAGCTTTTGGAGCTACAATATTGAGAAATAAATCGAAAGATTATACTTAGCCACGGCCAAGAGCGAGACCACGTCCGAGCATACAAGTGGCAAACGAGACCTGGGGATAGGTGCGTTGCAGCATGGGATACCGCTTAGCCACAAGCCAATTGAAGACTTTGAGCTAGAGTATGGCAGAGTCGGAGCTGAGGTTCGGCTCCGAACCCAAGGGTAAGAATGTAGGCGAGATTGGACTACATATCACCACCCGTTATGGCGACCTAAACCTACACCATCACATCAACAATATCAGATGCCTACCTTATTTATTACTATTTCTGGAATAAGCTACACTTACTCATCGAGCAGAAAACTTCCTTAGCAAACATTTAAAAACACTCAAGATGACTGGAAGGGTGATAGCAAACCTTTACCAGGAATATGTTGAAAAAGTCTACTTAACAAGGGACACAGTCTCTCACCAGTACTGGGTGATGCAGATGAACTTCTTGATGTCTCATTTGGCCTATGAGAAAAAGATGTGAAATGACTTCATTCCATTAGTGACTTATATCTGATGTGTCTGTGTAACTGAGTAGTGATTAAACTGAAAGCTCACCTACAGATTAGGGCTGACAACTGCCATCATAGGGAGTGATTGCAAAATTCAGAGACCAGGAAAGAAATGATACAGTAACAATGCCTCTGCAGCCACTGACAGGTAACATCTACTGCTAGACGTGCATTTCTAGTAATACAACAAGGACTAAGAGTTCTTGTTACACTGCCCATCTCAAAAATAATGGTGAACTACATTAAACAATTAACACCTGTGCACAAATGGAAGTCCATCCTTCCAGGTCTGAGATTCTCCACCACGTTTCTCAGTTAAAAACAAAGTTCAAGATTCCTTTTCTTCCCTATGTTACAATAAAAGCTGTCAGGACTCATCTTGTAGGCATCAAGAATAATTCCCTTGTTCAATGTGGCTACAGTCAAGGTATTCCAGTTTACATCCTGTATACTACAGCTGCCATCAACATCTCCACTTCCTCTGCCATTCTAGGGATACAATTTGCATTTAATTTTTCATCCTGGTGACAAAGTTTCCATAAGCAAGCCCTTTATAGTGTCCTGTCATTCCCAGTCTCCAGTGACTCACAGTGCCTTCTCTCATCCATGCATGTTCAGTTACTTTGAATACCAAGCTACAAAATTTCCTAGTTTATCCACCTGTTGACTCCTAAAAAAGTACAGTTGTGTACACTTACCATAAATGTAGATGTTCGAGTGTCTTCACTGTTGCAGTCATCACTGTATGGTTCTTCCTGCCGGCAGGCAGCCCTCGGTCGGCCAGAATCCCAAAGTCTGGGTCCGGCGTCGGCTGTTCTGTCATGCTCCCTGATGTCAGAGCGCCAGGAGTACAAAGCTGCCAGCCGATGCCATGTTCTCCAGTTTTTCTTGCCCCAGATGTCAGGTGCCTAAAAGTGAAGGCTAATAGTAAAACAAAAAAGTAACATACAACAAACCCCATACCCTGTAGCAAATACACCTCAGAAGAAGGGTCAAGTAGGAAACCACACTAATAAAAGTATAAGAGGGGACAGGAGGGTGGGTAACCCAGACTGCAACAGTGAAGACACTTTAACATCTACATTTATGGTAAGTGTACACAACTGTACTATGTTCATCGTGTTTCACTGTTGCAGTCATCACTGTACGGTTGAATCCCAAAGCTGAGATAAAGGGTGGTGGTTACAGAGCAGAAGGGGCAGCTAGAAGGCCCTGCAAGACTGCAAAAGCAAAGCCTGCCCTAGACTTAGAATAAAGAGGGAGATTATAGCGCTTAGAGAAAGTATGCACTGAACTCCAAGTTGCAGCTTCCAAAATATCTTTGGTAGGTACTCCCCTGAGAAAGGCAGCTGAAGTAGCAGCAGCTCTGGTAGAGTGAGTCCTAATTTTTCCTGGGATTTGCTTTCCATGATATGAGTAACAAAATCTGATTCCATGAGCAATCCATTTAGAAATGGTCTGTTTTGAAATAGCTTTGCCTTGGGAATTTGCTGCATAAGAAACAAACAGTTGTTCTGTTTTCCTGATATCCTTGGTTCTGTCCAGGTAAAAACTAAACTGCCTGTGCACGTCCAAGGAATGCAAGATCCTCTCCCCCTTATTTTGTGGATTAGTGAAAAAAGTTGGCAGGTGAATAGTTTGGTTTAAAGCCACTTTAGAAACCACTTTAGGCATGAAAGTAGGATTAGTCCTTAAAGACACTCTGGGCCGGATTCAGGAAGCCTCCGTGTAAGAGTTATAAAGTACAGTTTTGTACCTACCATAAATGTAGATGTCCGAACTGGATAGCATCTGCAGTCATAACAACTGGGTTGTCCTGTCGTCAGGCAGCCCTTCAGTCGGCCGGATTCCAAAGTCCGGGTCCGGCTTCGGCTGATGTCGCACTTCACCCAACGTCATCTCTGTTGGTCTTCGGGTATAAAGGCATCAGCCGACGCCATTTTCCTCAGTGTTTCTTGCCCCAGATGCCAATTGCCCTCTTGGAAGGCTAAAATTTGGATGAATGCCAATGTTTCCAAAAAGGTAGAAGACAAACACAAAAAATAAGTATGTATGTACATATATACAAACAAATATACCATAAGAGACCCCCCCCCACCAGCTAGCTATTAGGAGGGTAAACACCCTAGGAGTACCACAGAGGGGAAGGAGGGAGGGTAATCCTGACTGCAGATGCTATCCAGTTCGGACATCTACATTTATGGTAGGTACAAAACTGTACTATGTCCTTCATGGATGCATCTGCAGTCATAACAACTGGGTAGAATACCATAGCCAACTAGGGGGAGGAGGAAAAACTAGATTATGGTGTGGTTAGGATCCCTTGCAGTACAGCAGTGGCAAACCCTGCTCGGGATCTAGAATAGAGAGGTAAATTATAATGCTTGGCAAATGTATGCACGGAGGTCCAAGTAGCCACCTCAATAATGTCTTTGGTTGCCACTCCTCGTAAGAAGGCTGTGGTAGTGGCTGTTGCCCTTGTAGAATGAGGCCTTATGTTCTGTGGAATTGGTTTTCCATGGAAGGAGTAACAGAATCGTATGCAATTTCCTATCCATTTGGAGATTGTCTGTTTGGAAATAGCTTTTCCTTCTCTTCCTGTTGCATAGGCTACAAAAGCTGGTCAGTTTTCTGCTACTTTTTGTTCTGTCCAGGTAGTAGCGTAGCTGTCTATTTACATCCAAGGTGTGTAGTATTCTTTCCCTCTGTTTTGTGGGTTGGGAAAGAAGGCAGGTAGGTGGATTGCCTGGTTTAAGGACACTCTGGATACCACCTTAGGCATAAATGTAGGATTAGTCCTCATGGACACTCTATCTTGGTGGAAGATTAGGAAGGGCTGTACTGCCATTAGGGCCTGAAGTTCAGAAACCCTCCTTGCTGAGGTTATTGCCAGAAGGAAAGCAGTTTTCCACGATAGATGTTGTAGGTCTGCTGTTGCTGCTGGTTCAAAAGGTGCAGTGTCAACTTTTCTAGCACAAAGTTCAAATCCCAAGCTGGCAATGGTGGTTTCCTTGGAGGTTTTACATTCTTGATTCCTCTGAGGAACTGCCTGAGTAAAGGATGTGAAAAGACAGGTGGATCAAAACTGTATTCTGCTGATATAGCTGATGCATGTATCTTGATGGAGGAATAGGACAGGCCTGTATGTAGAAGCTCTGCCAAGTACTCCAGAATGTTAGCCATATCTATATTTGACACATCTTTTCCTCTTTCAGTACTCCAAATGACAAACCTTTTCCATTTTCCTGCATAATTCCTTCTTGTTGAAGGTCTGCGGGCTTCTAGGATAATGTCTTTAACCCTTTGGGAAAGTTCTGGATTAGTTGCTGCTATGTGATGTTCCATGCAGTCAGTTGCAACGTTTTTAGGTTCGGATGCATGATGCTGTAGTTGTTCTGAGTTAACATCAAAGGCATCAGGGGTATTGACCACAAGTTGTTCCGAGACATGCTTCTCAGCAATGGGTACCAGTGTTGTCTTGGCCAGTTTGGAGCTATCAGGGTTATCCTTGGACGTTCCTCCTGATTTTTAGTAATACCTTGTGTATCAAGGGAAGAGGAGGGAATGCATATGCTGTTAGGCCTTTCCAGCTGAAGGAGAGCGAATCCACTTTCCATGCCAGTGGGTGGAATGTCCTTGTGCAGAATTTTTTGAGCTGGTGATTGAGAGGGGAAGCGAATAGATCTATCTGAGGCATTCCCCATTTCTTTGAGATGGTCTTGAAGATGTCCGGATGTAGCATCCATTCGTGGGCATCCGATGTGGTTCTGCTTAACATGTCTGCTAGAGTACTCTCCTTTCCTGGTACAAACATTGCCTGTAACTGGATGTTGTAGCTGAGTGCCAGGTTCCAAAGCTCCAAAGTCATTCTGCATAGGGGTTATGAATGAGTGCCTCCCTGTTTGTTGATGTACCACATGACTGTGGTGTTGTCTGTCCTTATCATCAAATGGCCTTCTTTGAGAAATGGTCTGAAGTTTTGGATTGCCAGTTTTACTGCCAGCATCTCTTTTAGGTTGATGTGCAGGTGAAGTTGATCCTGGGTCCACAAACCTTGCACGCATTTGTCCAACATGTGAGCCCCCAATCCTAGGTCTGAGGCGTCTGTTGTGATGGTCTGATTTGCTTGACAGCTGCGAAAGGGTAGTCCCGGGTTTGACTGGCATGCTTGAGCCCACCATAGGAACTCCTGTTTTAAGCATGGAATTAGTGGAATTTCTGCTTCTAGGCTGTGACTGTGTTGAGACCATAAATTCTTTAGATACCACTGCAGTTTTCTCATATGTAGTCTGGCATGTGGGACCAAGATTATGCATGATGCCATGAAGCCCAAGGCCTGCAGTACTTTTCTTGCTGTTAACTTGTTCTGTTTTGTTAGAGCCAAGAAGTAAAGAGGGAGTTCTTTTTGTTTTTCTGCAGTTAGGAATGCCATTTGTCTTACTGTGTCCAATTCTGCGCCCAAGAATGTCCTTGTTTGGGATGGTATCAGCCTTGACTTTTTTAAATTGACTGTGTATCCCAGTGCTTGCAGCAAGTAAATGACCCTTTGTAAATCTGTTGTCAGCTTGCTCTTGTTGTCCCCTTGTATCAGGCAGTCGTCCAGGTATGGGTAAATTTGGATTCCCTGTAGTCTGCAGTGGGCGATTACTGATGCCAGGCATTTTGTGAATACTCTGGGCGCAGTAGATAAGCCAAAGGGCAATGCTGAGAATTGATAATGCTCTGATCCTGCAAGAAATCTGAGGTATCTTCTGCATATTGGTCGAATGGGGACGTGCAGGTATGCCTCCTTGAGATCTAGAGTCACCAGCCAACACTCCTTGCCCAGCATGGGAAGAAGTTGCTGTAGGGTCAGCATTTTGAATTTTGGGACAATGATGTATGTATTTAAGGTGGACAGGTCGAGAATAGGTCTCCAACTTTTTCCTTTCTTGGAACTAGGAATAGTCTGGAGTAGAATCCTTTTCCTTGTTCTGTAATTGGCACTCTTTCCACAGCTCTCATCTTTGCTAATTGCATTATCTGTTGTAGAGCTTCTGTTTTTTGATTTGGAGGTAGGTTTGGTATTCCTCTTTGACTGGTAAAGTGTGGAAGTGGAACCGTAGCCTTGATCTATGGTTTGCAAAATCCACTTGTCTTTTGTGATGTAGTGCCAGTTTTTGAAAATAAGGTTAATTTGCCGCCTAATGGAGCTGCTATTTGTTCCCTGGTAGGTGGATTTAGAGTTAAGTCACTGTGATTGTGTTGTTGTAGTGGCAGTGGTTGTGTCTGTGCGTCTGTTATTACCTTGCCACTGTCGTCCTCTATAGGCACCTCCTCTGGATTGGTTTCTGCCTCTGGGACGTCTATTCCTGCCCCTTTGGGATCTTGTGGAGTCAGGAAAGGACCAATTTTTGGCAGGCCAGTTCCTGCTAAACCTTGGTGGCTGAACCTGCAAGAAATCTTTAACTGTTTGAACAGATTTTGCCTTTTCTTCCATTTTCTTCATTACCTGCTGGGCAGGTGTACCAAACAAACTGGTCTTATCCATAGGAGCATCTAATAACTTAGCTTTAACATGATCCGGTAAGACTTGTTCTTTTAGCCATGCATGTCTTCTTATCACTGTGCCAGTCATGGCTGACCTAAATGAAGCCTCCAGTGCATCATAGCCACATTTTAAGGAATGGTTACTAACCTGTTGTATGTTATTTACCATTTCTAATACATATTTCTTATCGACAGAGTCATCAGAGGATAGCTTTTAGTTAACTGATCAAGCATAAACTCTTGGTATTGTATCATGTGAAACTGACAGTTTAAAGCTCTAGCTGAGAGAGTAGCTGAGGTGTAGACTTTTTTGCCCCATCTGTCTAAAGACCTGGCTTCCCTTTCAGAAGGAATAGGGTTTGTTGCTGTGGCCGAGGCTACTGCCTTAGGACCCTGGGATATAGTTTCGGGGTCTGCAAGAGGGGCCTTGTAAAGGTGATGATGAGTGTCTGGTACCCTGTAGAATCTATCTGGTTTGGCAGGGGCTGGAGGTAAAGAGTCTGGTGCAGAGCAGACATCATTAAAGGCATCGTCCACCACAGAAAGGACAGGAGGTATAGCTAAGGGCCTGTGCTGTGGAAGATGCAGAAAAGTCCTAAGCCCTTTTCTGGAATCTGAGAAATCCTGCTGCTGCCATTGGAATTGCTCTCGCATGGCATGTAAGGTTTCCCCAAAGGAGAATTCTTCTGGTGGGGAAGCAGCTGGAATGGATTCTTCAGCATCTGAGTCTTCATAATTGGAGAAAGGAGCCTCTGGCTGGTCTGTTATGTCTGAGTCATCGGCTGAATCATCAGAGGACACAGGCTCGGGGGCTCTGCCCTAGGTCTCTTCTCTGGGGCTGAGAGGCCCTGTCTGGGTGGGATTGAGATCCTAATCAAAGATATTAAATCTTCTGCCAGAGTAAGCATTTGTGAGCTAGATGTGGGCCTGGTTGTAGGGGGTTTGACAGGCACTGCTTTAGTAGATTTGGCTGCTTTAGCCCTGGCAAAGGCCTTAATGGACATGGCTGCTGGGGGCCTAGCAGCACCACGTGCTGGGGTAGAGACATCCAATGGAATGGTGTCTGATAAGTCAGTAGCAACCACCGTAGTGGATAAAATTTCTGAGGCCGATTCAAGTGAAGTAGCAGGAGCCTCAGTGGTAGTCATAGATTCAGCTGTACTTTGATCAGTTTTCTCGGTTTCGGCCGAAACCGAGACACTCGCGGTTTGCTTAACCATGGTTTCGGCCGAAACCGTGGACCGCGAGTGTCGGTCTTTTTCTTTGCGTTTTTTAGTGATTTGGGAAGTCGGAGGATCCGACGGCATAATATACGCAAAATCTGAGCCGAAAAACTGTTCAGCAAACTCCGACCGACGCCTAAGCGTACGTCGGGTGAAAGAAGCACAGGCCGAACAGGCTGCTACGTCGTGGGCTGGGCCTAAACAAGGCAAACAGTAAGAGTGGAAATCTTTATGAGGTATTTGTTTCCCACAAGTTAAACAATTATTTACTTTTTCTGACATCGGCTGAGGCAAGAAAGAGTCCCCAACGGGGTACTTAGCTTTAGAAGTCTTCGAAGTAGTATTCGGTAGTAGTAATCTCTGGATCCGACCGACCGGCACTTGCGAACAGCTTCTGCTTCGGGCGCCACGCGGCAAGAAAGACTGAGGAAAATGGCGTCGGCTGATGCCTTTATACCCGAAGACCAACAGAGATGACGTCGGGTGAAGTGCGACATCAGCCGAAGCCGGACCCGGACTTTGGAATCCGGCCGACTGAAGGGCTGCCTGACGACAGGACAACCCAGCTGTTATGACTGCAGATGCATCCATGAAGGACATCGGTGTGATGTCAGCATGTCACGCATATGCATGAGGTGCATGAGGCATGCTGAATCACACTAACTCTTACACGGTCCGTGTAAGAGAGTAGGGGGCGTGTCCGTAGGCTAAGCCCTGCATGCGGACACGCCCCCATAAGTGTATAATGGCTGAAAGTAAACAGCCACGAGAGAAGCCATGGAAATGTAAACAAACACTACACAACACATTCCCCCACAGACCAGTGTACAAAGTGAACAGAGGCTATAAAATGAAAATAAAAACTGTTTTATTTTTTTTAACCCCCGTAAATGTGTGCTACTGTGTACACTCGTGTGCGCGGGCGTGCTACTAGCGCAACTGCAGTTAGCAATCAGTGGAAAAGGATATGAGAACTACATATGCAAAGTAAGCCAAGAAGAAATAGCTTAGCGGTAGAGTTGCCGGCCTAAGAGTAGGCAGGCAGGGTTCGAGCCCACACAACAACCTTTTTTTTTTTTTGTAAATAAGCACTAAAAAAGCCCCTGACAGTATTGTCCAAATGTAAAAGTGTACCCTTTTGTAAAATGGAATGAAATGGAGCATACATATTGAAGTAACACAATAATAAAAATAATTAGAAATGTACCGATAGCTAAGCTGCTGTGAGACACAGTGCCCGTAGCTGCGTATTGTTTAAAAAGCTGCAATCGGTATGCCCGTTGCTAAGCACCGGTTTAACAGGCTGAAACTGTTTGCAACTAGCTGTGCTTAGCTCAACATGTGTGTCACTAGCCAATTAAGGTTTATCCCAGCGCACACCGTTTGCGCGCTGCTCCTAAGCTAACCGCCAGTGCGCAAGCGTTACCTCCGCGCAAACAAGCGCCAGACCTGCTTTTAAGTGCTTAAAAGTGCTTATGGCATGTTTGATTGACAGGTCCTCAACTCATTTCTGTCATGAAAATTAAAAATCAGTGGTCAGATTCGAACCCAGGATACCATGCATTAGAGTCAAGGTACTAAACCACTAAGCCATGACAGCAATACCTAGAAATGCAGAAATAGCATATATATGGGATAAAATACAGAATGGAGCATGATAAAGCATTTTCAGTGAAGTAGATACAATTCCAAAACGGCCAATCAGAGAAATGTGTGGGAAAAGCAGCATATATAAGCCCCATAGGCGGGAATACACACCATAACCGATTGTAGAACAGACCTGCAGTCAGAATGAGTGGAGTAGGTGAGGGACGTTGCTTTCGAGCACAGCGTTGGGGAGTCCAGATACATGGTCTGGCTCCTTGTCCATCATCACGAGGCCCAACTCATGCAGGGCCAGGTCTCATGGGGAGCGTACAGGGCGGAGGCATGGGACCAGTTGGCTCATGATCTGACCAGTGCTACTGACATTCCACGCACTGGTGAGCAGGTCAGTCACCACCATGTGGACCTGAAGCGGCGCAAGCAAGACCAGTTGACCCAATGGATCCAGGAGGCCTGGGATATGCCCAACGCCCCACTACTGAGTAAGTTACATTTTACTCATGTATGTAAGGATTTCAACTAGCTGATACTATGGAGATGTGTAGTCCAATATTACTTCCTTTGTATTACAGCTGCAGGTGTCCGCTCTGCGAACCGTGAGACGCATGACCGTAGACTGGCGTGGCTGCGCCACCATGCAGGTTAGTAACCCCATCTAGTACTTGTAAATAAATATTATAGTGTAGCATGTATCAGAAAGTACAGTTTTGTACCTACCATAAATGTAGATGTTCGAAGATCCACATTGCTGCAGTCCTAACACTTGGGTAGTCCGCTGTCCCTCGGTCGGCCCAAATATCAGAGTATAAGGCTGACGTCGGTCAAGGCGCATTTGACTGACATCAGAACGTCAGGGTACAAATGCGCATGACCGACGTCATATCCTCAGTCTTTTCTTGCCCCAGATGTCAGAAGACCCTAAAAAGAAAGGTCAAAACCCATAGACAACAACTAAACAACCAACCAGCCTAACACCAAAAATATGTACAATATATACAATATATACAATTATACAATTATACCTCAGATGGATAACCCAACCCACACAACCACCTCAAACTACAGAGGGAAGGAGGGAGTAAATTGGACTGCAGCAATGTGGATCTTGAACATCTACATTTATGGTAGGTACAAAACTGTACTATGTTCTTCATCTCACATTGCTGCAGTCCTAACACTTGGGTAGAATCCCAAAGCAGAGGTAAGGGAGGATGGCTAAACTATAATGAAGCAGGAGCTGCCAAAATGCCCTGCAACACAGCAGTGGCAAAACCAGCCCTGGATTTAGAGTACAGTGGAAGGTGGTAATGCCTAGAGAAGGTATGCACTGAACTCCAAGTGGCTGCCTCCAAAATATCCTTAGTAGCCACCCCCCTCAAAAAAGCTGTTGAAGTGGCAGTAGCCCTAGTGGAATGCGGCCTAATCCCAGCTGGAATCTCTTTGCCATGATGGGAATAACAGAAAGCAATGCAAAATCCAATCCACTTAGAAATAGTTTGTTTTGACACGGGCTTGCCCTGAGAGCACAAAGCAAAAGAAACTAATAACTGCTGAGATTGTCTGAACCCTTTAGTTCTGTCCAAATAATATCGCAACTGCCTGTGTACGTCTAAAGTGTGCAAAATCTTTTCCCCTTTAGTTTGGGGATTTGCATAAAAAGTAGGCAAATGAATAGTTTGGTTTAAAGCCACACTAGAAACCACTTTAGGCATAAAGGAAGGATTAGTACGTAAAGATACCCTATCCTTATGGAAAATTAAGAAAGGCTCAACTGCCATAAGGGCCTGCAATTCAGAAACCCTTCTTGCAGAGGTAATGGCCAACAAAAAAGCAGTCTCCCATGACAAATATTTCAACTCAGCAGTAGCTGCAGGCTCAAAAGGTTGTAGTGAGTTTCTCCAACACAAAATTGAGATCCCAAGCAGGAGTAGGAGCCCTTCGTGGGGGTCTTATATTCTTTGCCCCTCTAAGAAATTGCTTGAACAAAGGATGAGAAAACAATGGTGGGTCACAGTCGTAGTGAGCTGAAATTGCTGCAGCATGAATCTTAATAGAAGAGAAGGACAAACCTTTGTCCAATAACTCAGTGAGATATTGAAGAGCCACACTTAAATCAGGCTCAGAAACATCCAAATCCTTAGCTGCACTCCAAAATAAAAATCTCTTCCATTTATCTGCGTACACTTTCCTTGTACTAGGCCTTCTAGCTTCCAAAATCACATTCAAAACTTGTTGTGGAAGTTGAGACCCACTATGGTTTAAAACAGAATATGCCATGCTGTTAGGTGAAGAGAGTGAAGTTTGACATTGAGCAAATGACTGTCCTCCTGGGACAACAGATGTGGAATCAAAGGCAAAGGCCATGGAGGCTTCCGTACTAGACTTCTCAGTAATGGGTACCAGTGCTGTCGAGGCCAATCTGGAGCTATCAAAATCATCCTTGGCTTGTCCTGTCTGGCCTTTAGAAGTACCTTTGGGAGGAGAGGCAGAGGTGGAAAGGCATACACATGAAGATTTTTCCAACTGAAAGAAAGAGCATCCACTTTCCAAGCTGTTAATGCAAACTGGACTGCTAACATCTCCTTCAAGTTGATATGTAGATGCTGTAGTCTGACAGGCCACTTGTCTTGTATCCACTTTCCGTTTAGATGAGCTCCCCAAGCTTTGTCTGAGGCATCTGTCGTTAAAATTTGACTCGCCTCTGGCCGGGTCACAGAGAGTCCCTTGTTTAGGTGACATTCCTGAGCCCACCACAAAAATTCCTTTTGAATGCAAGGTATTATTTGAATGACAGTGTCCAGATGCTGGCAGTGCTGTGTCCATACATTTTTGAGATACCATTGCAACTTCCTCATATGCAGTTTGGCATTGGGAAGCACCAGAATACAAGATGCCATGAACCCTAAGGCTTGAAGGACTGTCCTTGCAGTCAGCCCGGACTGAAGAGATAGATGATGGAAGTAAAGGGAAAGATTCTTTTGTTTGTCCGGGGTTAGAAAGGCCATCTGGGATGCTGTATTCAGTCTTACACCCAGAAAGCACATGTCTTGAGAGGGTACTAGACTGGACTTTATTTCGTTCACAGAATACCCCAGGCATCTTAGCACTGCTATCACATATTCCAAATGGCGAAGAAGCTCGTCCCTTCCTTGAGCCAGAATCAGGCAATCGTCCAAATAAGGATAGATTTGTATTCCTTTTAGCCTGAAGAAAGCTATCACTGGAGCCAGAACTTTCGTAAATACTCTGGGCGCAGTAGATAAGCCAAAGGGCAATGCAGAGAACTGATAGTGAGAAGTCCCAGTCCGAAAACGCAGATACTTCCTGCAACTTAGCCTGATAGGAACATGAAGGTAAGCCTCCTTGAGATCCAAAGTTACCATCCAGTGATCCTTGCCCAGTAGAGGTAAAAGCTGTTTTAACGTCAACATTTTGAACTTGGGAATGTCCAGATAAGTGTTGAGGATCGATAAATCCAAAATTGGTCTCCACGTGTTCCCCTTTTTTGGCACAAGGAACAGGCGAGAATAAAATCCTAGGCCCCTTTCTGGCACAGGAACCGGCTGTATGGCCCCTATTTGGAGTAACAGAGAAATTTGCTTGTGAGCCTCTATTCTTTGTTGAGGAGGAATGTCTGGCATGCCTTTGAAAGGAGGCAAGGTATGGAAATAAAACCTGTAACCGTGATGTATGATATCCAGTACCCATCTGTCTTGGGTAATCAAACTCCAATTTTCTTTGAAAAGTGCCAACCTTCCTCCCAAAGGTGCTGCCAGGCGAGAAGGTTCTGGCAGCTGAAAAGGTAGGTCATTGGGTCTGTTTACGAAAGGACTGACCCCTGCCCTCACCGAAGACTGTGCAGGAGAACTCCCTGTTCTAGGCCTGAAAGAGCCCTGACCTCTGCCCCTGCCACGTCTAGATCTACCCCTAGACTGGGAATCATAAGAAGGATATGTCCACCCTTTAGTAGGCCAATTTCTACTAAACTTTGGAGGCTGAACCTGCAAAAAATCTTTAACAGTCTGCATAGACTTAGCCTTGTCTTCCATTTTCTTTAAAACTGCCTCAACAGGAGACCCAAACAAGACATCAGATTGCAAAGGGGCATCCAAAATCCTAATTTTAACATGGTCAGATAAATTTTGATCCCTCAGCCAGGCATGCCTGCGAAGCACTGACGCAGTGGCCGCCACCCTAGACGAGGCCTGTACAGCATCAAAACCACATTGCAAAGAATGCTTACCCACCTGTTCAGAAACATGCACTAAATCTTGTAACTCTTTACAATCAATACCTTCCGCCAGAGCATCAACCTTAGATTTCAACTGTGAAAGGAGAAAATTTTGATATTTCAACATGTGAAACTGGCAATTCAAAGCTCTCATGGCTAGAGTGGAAGAAGTATAAACTTTCTTTCCCCATCTATCCAAGGCCCTGGCCTCTTTATCTGCAGGAACCGGATTCTTGACAACAGAAGCCTTAACACCCTTAGGCCCCTGGCTAACAGTTTCTGGGTCTGCCCTAGGACTCTTAAAAAGATACTTATGAGCTTCAGGCACCCTGTAATACCTATCTGGTTTAACAGGAGCAGGAGGCAAAGAATCAGGATAAAGAGAAGCCTCTGCAAACACATCTTCCACCACATTCAGAACAGGAGGTATAGCTAAAGGCCTATGCTGGGGTAAAAACAAAAATTCCCTAAGCCTTTTCCTGGAATCAGAGAAATCCTGACCTTCCCATTTAAAATGCTCTCTCATGGAGTGAATGGTCTCTGAAAAAGAAAAATCCTCAGGAGGAGAAGCAGAAGGAGTAGAATCATCCACATCAGAATCAGAATAATGAGAATACTCCTGCAAGTCTTCAGCCAAAGACTCAGACACATCCAAGCCTGCTCATAATCCCCAACACAGGTTCCATCCTAGGCCTCTTATCAGGAGGGGGCATAGAGCCTCTAATTAAGGTAATTAAATCTTCTGCCATTTTAAGCATGTGCTTCTTGGGCACAGAACCTGAAGAACTAGGAGTGACACCCACAGAAGCAAAACTAGACCTGCCTCTAGGAGAAGCCTTGGAAGCAGAAAGAGAGGCCCTAGACACCTTAGGAAGGAGGGGAGTACAGTTACCTGAGAAGCCCCTACAGCCTGACCTGCCTCCT
>NC_056739.1:902171881-902214381 GCF_019279795.1 Protopterus annectens
ACAGGAGGTTTCAGAAGGGAACATGGGAAACAAGTGTACAATAGCCTCCCCTTCGATATTCACAGTGGCACACTAGTCTTGTAATCCCCGTACATGGTACGTGTCATCACAAATGGTGCGTCACCTAAGGAAACGTAGGTCAGTGTACCCCTCTACACCACACAATGTCCTACACGGTATGTACCTCCCATGACAACTACAGCAAGGGAAAAGACCACAGACATACCTAACAAAGAGTGATAATGCCCTCAAACACATTCCCTATGCAGAGTGACTGACAAAACCACAGAGTTATGTCACACCCATACCAGTTGTCCAACTGCCATGGTAACACCTCACAACCTGTCCAGCCTAAATGACCTATGGCCCACATCCTTGTCACCACAGTAAAGAGCACATGCTGGAGGTGCAGATTCCTATCCACAAATAAGCCATACCCTGGACTAAACCACCCAGCATTAACAAGCAAGGCTCCTTATTAGTAGATGTCAGACACATCCCTGATGAATGTTATGGAGATAGGTAATATGCCGTATGAGTCACCTCTGTGTAACTGTTTGATAGGAGCAAGTACAATCACATTAAATGTGTCCCAAGGGGCAGGGTAGCATAAGGCTATGCTGCTGTAGGCCCAGGGCCAATAGCATAGTACCTACCTATGACAATGCACACACACACATGTACTCATTGCAATACCAACTATGTGAGGTGGAATGAGTGTGACACTGACTGTGTGCAAGGTCTGTAATGGTGTGATTGCTCAGCATGACTGTGTGTCTGTCATGGTAGTGTGTGTCCTCGGTGTGAGGCCAGAGAAGGATGAGTCAGTTATTGGGATACAAACATACTACATTGCCATATGCTGTGCTGTAGTTCACAGTGTATGACTGCGGTGTAGGTAGGGGTATGGCAGCAAAGACAAGGATGGATTACCAGTGAAACTGTAAATGTGCATTGCATGGGATGACAATATTCTCCATCCATTAGCTTGATACATACCCCAGTGTGAGGTTGTGCATTGTACCTCAAACAGTGTGCAGAGTGCTGGTGTGTACTAGTTTGTTGTATGGAGTGTGCCAGGCACTGTCACACAGTTGTTGGCTGAGCACTGATATGTGGTAATTTACATGTGTATCCCTTGATAGACAGACAGATGCTATATATGGCAGTTCAGTGATATCAGTACAGTAGAGTATTATGTGTGCCATATTACTTGCTCACATATTTTTCTTTTCCATCCAGGGCGATGGTGCATCAGCGCAACCCCTGTTATTCAGCTGCAGAGGATGAGGAGATGCACCGGAGCTTGGTGCGGGATTTTTCCACACTGTTTTCCAGGACCAGCCAGAACCAGCTGGAGAGGGCTGCACTGTGACAAGACCTTGTCCGTCGGGTAAATGACATAGGCATGCATAACCGGACATATGAGCAGATACGCCATCACTGCAGTGATTTAATTAGAAATGTCCGTCAGCGTGCATCTGATATCCACAGACAGCAGCTTGCCACAGGTGGTGGGGTACCTATCCACCCCCCCCTTCACCAGAGTGGAGGAGCTCCTCCTAAGTGTTGTGACTCCAGGCCAACAACAACAACAACATCCACAGATATGTGTCATGATGGAGGCTTGAGCCACCCAGCATGTGGACATGGAGTGTGCAGGTAACATGCCATATCTGTAGTTGACTGTTCTCTGCACTGGTAGTTCATGCATGTGTGAGATGTGTACTGTGTGTGTAGCGGTTATCCTGCCTATTCTTGTGCAAGATTGATATTCTGAATATCATCGGTACATCTGTGAAAGCCAACTGTTTTACTACTGTACTGTATCATACTCACAGTATCAATGGCACAGTTGTGGCCACTGACAATAACTCTCTTATTTGTGCAGGTCCCTCTGGAGTAACAGCAAGGCAGCCAATCCATGTGGTGAGTGTGTAATAACAATACTATTAATACTAATAATAATATTAATACTTATAATACCCTCAAACAGTATTGTGTATGTGTTGGATTGCAGGTGTGTGTGTGTGTGTGTGTGTGTGTGTGTGTGTGTGTGTGTGTGTGTGTGTCTCTGTTTCTGCTGTACTGAGGAGTGTGCATGTGTGCCCGTGTGCATGTGTGCATGTGCCCGTGTGCATGTGTGCCCGTGAGCCTGTGCATGTGCATGTGTGCCCATGTGCATGTGTGCATGTGCCTGTGTGCATCTGTGGTAACATTGTGTACACATTGTAAACTGTGTTTCTTGTCTTCCTCTCACAGGTTCTGGTGTTGCTCTGTTGGCGTGCAGCAAGGAACCTGAAGCCACTGCTGGGGATAGTGATAATGATGACACATGTGTAATGGCACAGGGAGGTGTGACAGGGTCTGTTGCTGGTCAGCCAATCAACAGTACACAGCAGTCAACCCCATCAATGCGCACAGTCATCCTGCAGATACATCCATTGTCACCAATGTCCATAGGTGAGGGACAGCATACAGTGGGCATTGACCAGGGTAATGTGGTATCAGTGGCACATGCATCCCCTCACAGCAGCCATGGCCAGAGTCCTGACATGGTACCACACAGGCAGATGTCCAGGGGTTCTCGTGGGAGCATCCGTGGTTGTACTGCCCCTGTCAGACGTGCCCACAGAGGTCTTTCAACCTCAGCTATGTTCCGGGCTGTAATGCAGGCACAGGCAGGTATGGAACGGTACACTAGACAGGGTCTGAGGGAGCTTAGAGCACATCGCGCTGATATGAATGACACTATGCGTGACGTTGTGGCTGCCATCCGTACTGTCGGCGAGGTCATTGACGGACGTTGGGGGGACACATTAGATCTGTTCCACAACTACATGTCCATGAGCCAGGGCAATCCAGGATGGTTGAGGCGTCGACATGGACGTATGCCAGCAACATCATCAGCTGGCAGTCGTCGCGGACGACAACAAACCCGCAGCCGCTCCCATAGTGCCAGTACCAGCCCCAGCAATGCTGGGTCTGTGCTGTCATCAGACCATCCTAGAAGACCACGTGCACGTGGCTCTGGACAGTCCCAGCAGGGACATGTGTCCAGTCATCCACCAACTGCTTCTGATGACAGTACCCAGTCTGGCTTAGTACCTGATACTGTCCGTAGCACACCTGCCAGGCACAGGTACCGTGTCCATGGCCAGAGACAGTGATCTGTATGACCTGGCAGGTGCAGTCTGTGGCTGTCCACAAACACCCGTATATGGCAGCCATGTGCTGGAACTGTGTGCATGCATACACACATGCATAATGCTAACACCTAGGGCTAAAACATACACACACACACACACACCGCATCAACATGGCCTCATTTTGTACTGTTGTCCCTCACTAACACACACACACATACATGTTGATTGGATGTGTCAATGGCAGAATCTGGCATACCAAGTACACACCCTGTGCATGTGATGAAACTGTGCCACCTCCTGCAATCTGTAACATTGATGCAGGAACAGGATAGCATGGTGCTGATGCACAGGGTGACTACATAGCACTGTAGTAATATTATCATGTTGTTTACAGTACAGTGTAATGATATCAATGTGGGTATATCCCAGCATGCCTGATGCATTAACAATATGATTGTTATTGTAGTGTTTTTATACACCAGTGTTAATTCCAAAAGTGTAATGTCTGCACATGTTTGCATTCTGGTGGTAAGGCTGAAAACACAAACCCACCTACATAGCTATCACAGGGGATAAGAAACTGTAAGTAATGATACTCAATGCCAGACATCTAAACCGCAAGATGCATGCAGTCGAAACTCTACTCAGCATGGACAATGTTGATATCTGTGCAGTAACAGAAACCTGGTTCAAGGCTCCCAAGAGCACCCTAGCACTACCAGGTTACACCTCATACCATGCTTTACAGCCCCAAAACATGGAACTAACTATGAAAGGAGGGCGAGTATCAATAGATGTCAAGGAAACCCATATCCCCAGGTTGGTGCCACAGCATGAAACATCACAGACTATCCATGTGCAACTAACAGTGGGTAAAACTGCCTTCCAGTTCATAGCCTGCTACAGACCACCCTCCTAAACCCAGGTAACCCACTTGGCCTACTTATGGACACATGTAAATATGAAGGTGTCTCCAAACAACATTATATTGGGCAATTTCATCTACCCACACATAGACTGGGAGCATTACTGTAGCTCCAACACCCTAGGCCAAAGGTTCCTAGAATTCATAAACTCAAATGCTATGGAACAACTTGTTACCACTCCCACAAAAGGGGAGAACATACTGCACCTGATCATCACCAACATGGGGACTCTATGCTCCAGACCAGAAGTGTATCCCTCACTGGTAAGATCATACCATAGAGTAATCTCACTGTATATTCACATACCAACCCCAACCCCTGCCCAGAAACCACAGTGAAAAAGTTGTCTAAAGCAAATTCCACACACCTCAAAACCGAGACAGAGGTGGAATCCTTCAAAGCCCCCGGGCCTGTGGAAAATACGGCCCACACTGCTGAATCCTTTATAAACGCATTCTATGAACACCTTCAGGAATGCACAGATCATGCAATTCAATGTAACCATGACCCAATCCTCCAAAGACAGGCGTCCTTTCTGGTGGACCCCAGCCACATAACAGAAAACAATAGAAGGAGGAAGCTACTACATGATCGAGCAATATCCCAGAAAGGGAAGGCATCTCTGATCAGTATTTTGAAAACATTACGGGCACTCATAAAATCGTCTAAGGCCAGCTTCAAGAGAAATATTGCACAATTTACTTATGTTAGGAATCCGGGTGGGAATTCCCAGATATGCTCAGAAGTTGTCCTAAATGACAAGGAATACACCTAAGCCACATACATTGTCAACATCATTGCTGACAGGTTCAGCACAAACATCTCACCCCCCTCCCCACCATAAGGGCAAATATATATCCCAGCAGAGTGATGCCCCCCTGACATCTGAGATGCTCAGTCGCCCTCTCCAAAGCAAAAACACAGCATCAATGGGAGCAGACAGTGTCCCAGGCTGCATCCTACATGAACTCCAAGAAGAACTAAACACAAACATAAAACTACTGTTCAATCCCAGCCTTACTACAGGATATGTACCCAAGAAGTGGCATACAGCAACAGTGATCCCTCTCCACAAAGGTGGTGCCTCAACGGATCCTGGAAACTATCACCCCATACGCCTGACTAGCTTGGTCTGCAAAGCTATGGAAAGGATCATCACAGACCTCATAAATAAAGCTATTGGGGACCTACAGACACTGGATCCTACCCAGTTCGGCTTTGTTGAGGGCACATCCTGCCTCTTAAACCTGGTCGAGGTCTTTGAAACGGTCACCAAGGCCAGTGACGAGGGGAAGGTGTTCAACACAGCCTACCTGGACCTCGCAAAAGCCTTCGATACAATACCCCACTCAGGCATTATAGAGACGCTCACCAGCATAACTATAAACCCCTATGTCACTAGATGGATTGCAAACTAGCTCATGGACAGAACACACAGTCAGAATTGCTGGAGCCATGTCACACTCCAAACCGGTTACAAGTGGCGTCCCACACAGTTCAGTCCTGGGACCACTCTTGTTTGGTATATATTTCTCAGATGTACAGGCCAACACAAATGGACTGTGGCTGAGCAGGTTTGCAGATGACTGCAAACTGGGCTCCATAATCAACTCACCAACCAACAGAAGCATCCTACAAAAGGGCCTCAAAGAAACAGACAACTGGTGCCAGAGCCATGGCCTCAAGCTAAACGCCAAAACGTGTGTAGTCATCCCCTTTGGCAAGAACAAAGTGCCCACAAATTAACACATAGGTGGTAAGCCATTAAGTACTGTACACATGATTAGGGACCTGGGGACCCGAGTTGATAGCAAACTCTGATTTGACAACCACATGGTTGTAGTGGTTACACAGACAGTTTATATAGGCCACCTAATCATGAAGGGATTCACAGCTAGATCACGGGATGTCATTGTGCCTCTTCAGTCATCCCTCATCAGGCCCATAATTGAGTACAATGCCCCTTTTGTGGTGTACCTTACCAGAGACCTGTCCTGCAGCAACTGGAAAGTCCACAAAAGTACCTCACCAAGGGGATCAAAGGGCTCCAACAGATGCCTGACATATAGAACCATGTCCAACCTGGAATTAATGGACATGCTGAACCTCAGAAACTCCTACTTCCATGGAGCTATGCGCTCATGACACTTGCACCTCAGCACTTACATAAATAGGACATGCTGGAGGGACAGATTCATAACCCAGAGGCTCCCTTCACTCTGGAATAAAATCACAGTCCAGGTTAGGGAGAGTCACTTAATGACTCTCTGCAAGAGGACTGTTGCTGAGGGGATGGGAGATTGTAGGTTTACCCTGGGTTTCACTTCTATGTCACTGTTACACAGAGGCTGAGTATACTAACCTGGAAAAAGGCCATATGAAAATACATTTAAAATGGGTGGCGAAAGACGAACACAGTCTGGCTAGGCTTATAACTGCCCTAGGGCAGATAGCCTAGTATGAACCTATGAACCTATTACATGATGTATCCTCAACTGATACACAGATGTAGTAAACAGTGTCAGTGATATCCCTGCAGTACTACACTATACCAGTAGCCATTCTTACTGAGCCCCACACATCCCTGGGAAGAATACTGTTTGGCATACAGCAGTCTCACGTACATGCCAACACACTAGCGATATGTTCATCAACGACTGGAAATGTATACAGTGGCTTACAATGCAGTCTGCACATGACACAGATAACCACCAGAAGGGTATCATACAGATAGATACCTGTTGTCCAAGCCATGCTCTATTACTGTAACGCAACTGTAACTTTGTTATCAGCATGTACTTAACATAGTATTCTAGTAGTTCCATGTAGGTGGCAGCACCCATCATGTAGAATGGGTAATGGTGTGTACATATGGACAAGTGTTTACTTGTCTATCCTGTGATATTCACATTTCCAAAGGTATTGTACAGTCCCTTGGTGTATCACCTAAGCAAGAAGGTGTCTTTATGCATATCAGGAGCAGTTGCCATACACCTACAATGGATGTCCATTACTCACAGACTTTGCTGTGTTATAACATGTGTGACATATACTCCAGACATGAACCCTCACCCACATTAATATATCACAGCTTTCATGAGTGTGTCACCCAGCTGGCCTAGGACACAGATCACTGCAGTAGCCTGCATTGTTAACAACATACATGTATGGCGTACGGTCTGGGAACCTGCAGGACATGCTGGCACAGGTAACAACTGTATTCTATGAGGCAGGCTTCATACATAGGAACTATCGAAGGTCACAGGTATATATCTGTATGTGGCACACACATACCTGATGTGTGCATTGCACTTACTGTTATAATTATATGTCGTACAATAATAAAAGCAAAACCCACCACACATTGACAAACTGTGTGACAAACACACACATGGCTTTTGTAGGATTCAAACCCCTACCTAACTATGTTATGACACTTGAGAGAGACGCATTAGCACAGCGCACTATACGCATTACTGGGTGGTTTCCCTTCTCCTGTTGTACTTATAGGGTGCTGACATCATCAGTCTTTACAAAGAGGAATGTACATCATGTAGTGTTATTCCAGTTGTCAAAAGGGACATCTCTTTCAAAGAGAATTGCACACATGCACACCCCCCCCCTAACACACACACACACACACACACACACTGAGCATTTGCAGGATTCAAACCCCTACCTATGTTATGACACTTGAGAGACGCATTAGCACAGTGCGCTATTCGAATTACTGGGTAGTTTCCCTTCTCCTGCTGTACTTACAGGGTGCTGACATCATCAGTCTTTACAAAGGGGAATGTACATCATGTAGTGTATTTCAGTTGTCAAAAGGGACATTTCTTTCAAAGAGAATTGCACACATGCACACCCCCTGCCCCCCCCAACACACACACACACACACACACACACAAACACTGAGCATTTGCAGGATTCAAACCCCTATCTAACTATGTTGACACTTGAGAGAGACGCATTAGCACAGCGCACTATTCGCATTACTGGGTGGTTTCCCTTCTCCTGCTGTACTTGTAGGGTGCTGACATCATCAGTCTTTACAAAGAGGAATGTACATCATGTAGTGTGTTATTCCAGTTGTCAAAAGGGACATCTCTTTCAAAGAGAATTGCACACATGCACACCCCCCTGCCCCCCAACACACACACACACACACACACACACACACACACACACACACACACACACACATACATTGAGCATTTGCAGGATTCAAACCCCTACCTAACTATGTTATGACACTTGAGAGAGACGCATTAGCACAGCGTGCTATTCGCATTACTGGGTGGCTTTTCTTCTCCTGCAGTATTTATAGGGTGCTGACATCAGTTTTTACAAAGAAAGAGGTATGTACATCTATTACTATCCCTCAGTATGGGGGATAACAATATATATGCATTAACAGACGCCTAGTTCAGGGTCACATATGCACATCAGCACTGCCTGGTTATGTTTTATACCATGCTTCGTGAACACAGGACTTGTAACACACAACACAACCAGGGAGTGTATCCATATCCATATGCTCTTCAGTTTTTCCCTTAGAACTGCTTGACTTTCAATCTAAACAGTCTATTCTCTATCTGAAAAGCCCAGCACTTGCTCCTAAAGCATTTTTACACAGGTAAAGCACTCAAAACAAAAAGAAATCACTACATCCACCTACAATCCCCTTGAGTACCCATTTCCCTATAGGTCCTTTCTGACTCAGTTACACAGCAATCCCTTACACTATTCTTGCATGTCGAAGGGTCAATTACTGGCATCCTCTCCAGTTCAGCTGGTGAATCTGGGAATCTTGAGGCAATGTTACAACTGCCTCATGTACACAGACAACCCTCTCCTCCTCCCAACAAATAAAAATATATGTGAGAGATGCAACTATATAGCCAAACTGGAGGCTGAGCTCTCTCGACTCAGTACTGGCAAAACCAGTCAGGAGGAGAAGGTAACCACACACACCACAAACCCAGTCTCACATAGACCTATCACAACTGCAAACCAAACACGTAAACACACAACAACATACTCGGAGGCTCTAATTAAAAATCTACCAAAACAACAGAGGCCTCCAAAGCAGACATCCAAGCAACCACTACCTCTAAGCATAGCACATGCAACACATAGTTCACAAACTCAGTGTGCCAAACAGTCACAGCCCTCAAGGCCAAACAACATGCCTGATACAGTTGTAATAGGTGACTCCATAGTCAGACACACTAATTTCTCGCTCACCAGACTGAACAAGGAAAAGGTTACAGTAAGCTGCCTGTTGGGCGCTAGAATCCCCCACATAACACAAGCACTCAGGTCACTCCAAAGCAAGTACAAATATGACTCAGTCATTGTCCATGCCGGTGTGAATGACCTGAGACGTACCTCCCTGGACTACATGAAAAGAGACAGAGGAGCTCTCTGATTATGTAGCCCAGGCCAGTATGACCCTGAGCAGCATCTTACCCTCACCAAGAATGATGCCACAGTACAAAGACAAAATGATCAGCTTTAACAATTGGCTCAATTACTGGTGTCATTCTAAGGGGATCCAATGTCTGTCTGCTTGGGATGACATGCTTGACAAGCCACGCTGCTTCGCAAGGGACGGCTTGCACCCGTCACCCCTTGGCTTCCTGATATTGGCCAAGGCTCTTGCCACCCCCATAGTGCCTTTTTTAGGCAAGGCTCAAAAGACAAACCCACCTCCCTAGAAAACACAAGTGGGTAATGCTGCTCAACGCCAGAAGTCTAAACCTCAAGATGCACGCTCTTGAAGCCCTCCTCAGTATGGAGAACATTGACGTCTGTGCAGCAACTAACACCTGGTTCAAGGCTCCTGAGAGCACCCCAGCACTACCAGGTTATACCTCATATCATGCTTTTCGGCCCCAAAACTTGGACCGAACCAAAAAATGAGGGGGAGTATCCATATTCAAAGATACCTACACCTCCGGGTAAGTGGCAACGCACGAAGCATTGGAGACCATCCATGTGCAAATAACCATAGGCAAAACAGCCCTGCAGTTTGTAGCATGCTACAGACCACCCTGTCAAACTCAGGAACCCCACTCAGCCTTCCTGAAGACACTGGAGACTATGAATGTCTCTCCAAATACCATTATATTGGGAGACTTCACTACCCAAACAGACTGGGAGCATTACTCAAGCCCCAACACCCTAGGCCAAAGGTTCCTAGAATTCATAAACTCAAATGCGATGGAACAACTAGTCACCACTCCCACAAGAGTAGATAATATACTAGACCTGATCATCACAAACATGGGGACACAATGCTCCACACTGGAAGTATACCCCTCATTGGTGAAATCAGACCATAAATGAATCTCACTGGAAATCCACATCCTGCCCCCACCCCAAGCACAAAAGACCACAGTGAAGAATTTCTCAAAAGACTACTTCACACTTCTTAAGACTGAAGTGGTATCCTTCAAGGCCCCTGGGCCAGTGGAAACCACAGCCCACACTGCTGAATCCTTTATAAACGCTTTCTACGGACACCTACGAGAATGTATGGATCATGCAATCCCAAATAAAACCAAGACCCATTCCCCCAAAGGCAAGCGTCCTGTCTGGTGTACCCCAGCCATTAACAAGCTTTACAACAGGAGGAGGAAGCTACTACGTGACAGAGCAAAATCCCCAAAAGGGAAGGCATCTCTGATCAGTACTAGCAAACAACTACGATCACTCATAAAATCATCCAAGGCCAACTTTGAGAGAAAAATCGCAAAAGACACTAAAGACAATCACAAGGCCTTCTTTAGTTATGTTAGAAACCTGGGTGGAAACTCCCACATATGCTCAGAGTTGGTCCAAAATGGCAAAAAATACACTGAACACACAGACATTGGCAACATACTGGCAGACAGGTTCAGTGCAAATTTCTCCCCCCTCTCCCCCCAAAAGGAGAAATATCTATCCCAGCAGAGTGTAGCCTCCCTGACATCTCAGATACCCAGGTGAGAGTCGCCCTCTCCAAAGCTGAAAACACAGCATCAATGGGACCAGACGGTGTCCCGGGTTGCGTGCTACATGAACTCCAAGAGGAACTAAACCTGCACATAAGGCTGCTGTTTAATCTTAGCCTTACTACAGGATACGTACCCAAAGAAAGGCATACAGCAACAGTGGTCCCACTCCACAAAGGAGGTGCTTCTACAGACCCTGGAAATTACTGCCCCATAAGCTTGACGAGCCTGGTCTGCAAAGCTATGGAGAGGATCATTATGGAACTCATAAACAAAGACATTGGGGACCTACAAACACTGGATCCTACCCAATTCGGCTTTGTCAAGGGCAGATCCTGCCTTTTGAACTTGGTCGACTTTTTTGAAACCATGAGTGTAAGGCAGTTCACACAGCCTACCTTGATCTTCCAAAGCCTTCGACACAATACCCCACTCGGGCATCATAGACAAGCTCACCAGCTTAAATGTAAACCCATATGTCATAAGATGGGTTGCAAACTGGCTCAAGGACAGAACCCACAAGGTCAGAATTGCTGGAGCCATGTCAGACTCTAAGCCAGTCACAAGCGGTATCCCACAGGGCTCAGTCCTGGGACCCCTCTTGTTCAGCATTTATTTTTCCAAGGTGCAAGCAAACATAGGAGGATTGTGGCTGACAAAGTTCGCAGATGACTGCAAACTGGGCGCCATAATTGATACTCCAGCGGACACAAGCATCCTTCAGAAAGGCCTCATAGAAACGGATAACTGGTGCCAGAGCCATGGCCTTAAACTGAACGCCAAAAACTGTATAGTCATACCCTTTGGGAAAAACAAATTACCCACAAATTACCACATAGGTGGTAATCCATTAAGTACAGAAGTAATCCGGGACCTAGGGACCCAAGTTGACAGTAACCTCTCATTTGACACTCACATTGCCAAGGTGGTTAGGAAGACCTTCTATATTACCCACCTTATCATGATAGGATTCACATCTAGATCAAGAGAGGTTATCGTGCCCCTTTACTCTTCCCTTATCAGGCTCATAATTGAGTACAATGCCCCATTTGGGATGTACCTTACCCAACACCTGCAGCAGTTAGACAGACCCCAAAAGTACCTCACCAAGAGGATCAAGGGTCTCAAACATATGTCATATGCTGCCCGGCTGAAGAAACTACAGCTCTATTCAGTCGCATACCGCCTACTCAGAGGCGATCTATGCCTGATGTACAAGGCCATGTCCAATCCGGAATTAATGGACATGCTCCACCTCAGAAAATCCAAATCCACGAGAGCGGGAGATTTGAACCTCAACACAGAAATAAATAGGACGTGCTGGAGGGACAGATTCATAACCCAGAGGCTCCCTACACTGTGGAACAGAATCCCAGTCCATATTAGGCAGAGCCCCTCACTGACTCTCTTCAAGAGAAATCTTGACGAGTGGATGGGAGTTCGTAGGTTTACTCCGGGGGTCATCTCTGTGTCACTACTACACAGAGGTACAGTAAACTAAACCCTACATGGGCATAGTATTCTCATTCCAAGGGGTGGCGAAAGCCACACACACTCTGGCTAGGCTTATAAATGCCCTAGGGCAGATAGCCTACTATGAACCTATGAACCTATATACATCACAGATACACACACCTCTGGGTTGTTACCACTGCAGTAAGCATGACAGGCCATACATATACAACTACCATTGTGCAAAACTGCCTTTTGGTTTAGTATGTAGTTCAGACCACGCCCTCCCATATCCAGGAACCACACTTGGCTTTCCTGGGAACAGTGTGGGATATGAAGGTGTTCATATACACCATTACAGTGGTTAACTTCAGGTACAGGAATACTGACTGGGGGAACTACTCAGGCCTCAACAACATAGCCCTACAGCCACTACAATTTGTGAATCCATGTGCTATGGCAGAACCAGTCACAACAGCCACAAGGGGGAATACATATTGGACCTGATCATCACCAACATGGGGACTATATGTTCCACACCAGAGGTAGACCACCATTGCTAAGATATGACCATAACCAACTTTCCCTGGACGTCCTTATCCGATCCCCACCCCCAGGCAAGGAAATCACTGCTAACAAAGTACTTCTCAAAAGCAGACTTTGCACTTGTGAAGACTGGGGTGGAATACTTCAAACGCCCTGTGCTGGAGGATTATACAGCCCAATCTGCAGAATCCTTTACAAATGCATTCTATGAGCACCTGCAGGTTTTCATTGATCATGCTATCCCAAATAAAACCAAGACTCCTCCACAACAGGAGACCTGTCTGGTTGACACCAGCCATATACAAGCTGTACAACAGAAGGAGGGAGCCAATACATAACAGAGCAATATCCCACAGAGGGAGGACATCTCTGAACAGTATTGGCAAGATACTTCAATCCCTCAAAATCATCACTTGCAAGTTTTGACAGTGAAATTTCCCAGACACTACAGATAAGGCTCCCCTCAGTCTGGAATTGAATCCCAATTAATGTTAGACATAGTCCCTCACCAACTCTCTTCCAGCAAACTCCAGCCACATGGATGTGACATTGCAAATTCAACCCCTGGGATCTCCACTGTGTCCCTGCTTGACGGAGGCACAGCAAACTAGCCTTAAACGGTGCCTTCTGTGACCTTCTTTACAGAGGCACAGTAGGCTACTGTACTGGGGAGGCAGATGCCAAATACACTCTGGCTAGTATTCCCTAGGGAAAACAGCCTAGTATCGACCTCTGAACCCATATGTTTATGTTTGGGATGCACAATATTTGTTGCTGATAAACTGTTTGCAGGTCTTTATTGCCATAGCTTTCCGTTTCTATGAACAACTTGTGTATCTGTGGAAGATGTTTGATCATGACAGGGTTCCAGTATATTACTTATGTCTCTATTGTCATTTAACTGTGTGCACTGGGCAGACTGCTGTATTGTGGGAGGTTCCTGGCTTAACACATACAAATGCCAGATGTGTGGCCGACTGCTATACTGAGACATGGCCTAAGTGTGTGAGCAAGCCCAGTTCAGGCTTTCCATGGTTTGTTGCCTGACATATGTCTCATTTATCAAAGTGTGTGAGCATGCCCAGTGTGACCTTTCCATATGTTGAGATCGGAGGTCCACTACATTTGTGGTTGTGTGTGAACTTGAACAATAGTTGACATTTATAGTGTGTGTGTTGGAAGTCATGTTGTGTTCTTACTGCCCAACTGCTTTGTGTCTGAACACAACAGGGATTATGCTGTGCCTGCAGGGTTTCCATGGGACAGTTTGCATACACTTGTCAACATTCTTTCATACTGACCAAACACTGTAATATTGTCATAGTGTAGTGGTTCAGTCCTTTCACTCTGGTGCACAGTATCCTGTGTTTGAGTCCCATCACTGCTTTAAATATTCATACTGAGCACACCAGACTAAGGTATGACCATGTTGCATTTTGTTCAGCTATGGCCTACTTAAACCAGGCTTGTCCAACATTACTAGTGTATTCCGCAACTTGGGTGGACATTGACAAACACTAGGCTATGTGCCCTATGGCATTTCTAATCCTAGTCAGAGTGTGTTTGTCCTTCAACACACATTTTAACTGGTGTTTGCCATGACATTTTTCAAGGTTAGTATACTGTGCCTCTGTCTAACTGTGACATAAAAGTGATACCCAATCTCACATACACTCATCAAGATTCCTCTTGAAGACAGTCAGTGAGGGACTCTGCCTAACCTGGACTGGGATTTTATTCCAGAGTGAAGGGAGCCTCTGGGTTATGAATCTGTCCCTCCAGCATGTCCTATTTATTTCAGTGCTGAGGTTCAAGTCTCTCGAGCGCGTAGCTCGATGGGATTTGGATTTTCTGAGGTGCAGCATGTCCATTAATTCCGGGTTGGACATGGCTTTATACATCAGGCACAGATCGCCTCTGAGCAGGCGGTATGCCACTGAGTAGAGCTGGAGTTTCTTTAACCGGGCAGCATATGGCATCTGTTTGAGCCCTTTGATCCTCTTGGTGAGGTACTTTTGGGGTCTTTCCAGTTGCTGCAGGTGTCTGGTAAGGTACATCCCAAAAGGGGCATTGTACTCAATTATGGGCCTGAAGAGGGATGAGTAAAGAGGCACGATGACCTCCCTGACCTAGATGTGAATCCCTTCATGATTAGGTGGGCTATATAAAATGTTTTTCTAACCACTTTGGCCACGTGGTTGTCAAATGAGAGATTGCTATCAACTTGGGTCCCCAGGTCCCTAATTACTTCTTCTGTACTTAATGGATTACCACCTATGTGGTCATTTGTGGGCACTTTGTTTTTGCCAAAGGGGATGACTATACACTTTTTGGCGTTTAGCTTGAGGCCATGGCTCTGACACCAGTTTTCTGTTTCTATGAGGCCCTTTTGGAGGATGCTTGTGTCGGCTGGAGAGTCTATTATGGTGCCCAGTTTGCAGTCATCTGCGAACTTGGTCAGCCACAGTCCTTCCGTGTTGGCCTGTACCTCCGAAAAATATATACTGAACAAGAGAGGTCCCAAGACTGAGCCTTGTGGGATGCCACATGTAACTGGTTTGGAGTCCGACATGGCTCCAGCAATTCTAACCATGTGGGTTCTGTCCTTGAGCCAGTTTGCAACCCATCTAGTGACATAGGGGTTTATATTTAAGCTGGTGAGCTTATCTATAATGCCCGAGTGGGGTATTGTTTCGAAGGCTTTTGAGAGGTCCAGGTAGGCTGTGTGGACTACCTTCCCCTCGTCAATGGCCTTGGTGACTGTTTCAAAGAAATCAAACAGGTTTAAGAGGCAGGATCTGCCCTAAACAAAGCCGAACTGGGTAGGATCCAGTGTCTGTAAGTCCCCAATATCTTTATTTATGAGGTCCATGATGATCCTTTCCATAGCTTTGCAGACCAAGCTAGGCAGGCTTATGGGGCAATAGTTTCCAGGATCCGTTGAGGCACCACCTTTGTGGAGAGGGATCACTGTTGCTGTATGCCACTCTTTGGGTACATATCCTGTAGTAAGGCTAAGATTGAACAGTAGTTTTATGTTTGGGTTTAGCTCTTCTTGGAGTTCATGTAGGACACAGCCCGGGACACCGTCTGGTCCCATTGATGCTGTGTTTTTTGCTTTGGAGAGGACGGCTCTTACCTGAGCATCTGAGATGTCAGGGGGGCAGCACTCTGCTGGGATAGATATTTGCCCTTTTGGTGGGGGGGAGAGAAGTTTGCGCTGAACCTGTCAGCTAGGATGTTGGCAATGTCTGTGGGTCCGGTGTATTTTTTGTCATTTTGGACTAATTCTGAGCATATCTGGGAATTCCCACCCAGGTTCCTAACATAACTAAAGAAAGCCTTGCGATTATCCTTAGTGTCCTGTGCAATTTTTCTCTCGAAGCTGGCCTTAAACGATTTTATGAGTGCCCGTAGTTTTTTGCTAATACTGATCAGACATGCCTTCCTTTTTTTGGGATTTTGCTCTATCATGTAGTAGCTTCCTCCTTCTATTGTATAGTTTGTTTATGGCTGGGGTCCACCAGGCAGGACGTCTGCCTTTGGAGGATTGGGTCTTAGTTTTATTTGGGATTGCATGATCCATGCATTCCTGAAGGTGTTCATAGAATGCGTTTATAAAGGATTCTGCGGTCTGGGCCGTATTTTCCACATGCCCGGGGGCTTTGAAGGATTCCACCTCCGTTTTGAGGAGTGTGAAATTTGCTTTAGAGAAGTTTTTCACTGTGGTTTTCAGGGCAGGGGGTGGGGTCGGGATGTGAATATCCAGTGAGATTAGTTTATGGTCTGATCTTACCAGTGAGGGATACACTTCTGGTCTGGAGCATAAAGTCCCCATGTTGGTGATGATCAGGTCCAGTATGTTTTCCCCTGTTGTGGGAATGGTAACAAGTTGTTCCATAGCATTTGAGTTTATAAATTCTAGGAACCTTTGGGCTAGGGTGTTGGAGCTAGGGTAATGCTCCCAGTCTATGTTTGGGTAGTTGAAGTCGCCCAATAAAATGGTGTTTGGAGAGACCTTCATATTTTCCAGTGTTCTCAGGAAGGCCTAGTGGGTTTCCTGGGTTTGGGAGGGTGGTCTGTAGCAGGCTATAAACTGGAAGGCAGTTCTACGCACTGTTAATTGCACATGGATAGTCTCTGATGCTTCGTGCTGTGCCACCAGCCTGGAGGTGTGGGTATCTGACGAATATTGATACTCCCCCCTCCTTTTGTGGTTTGGTCCAAGATTTGGGGCCGAAAAGCATGGTAAGAGGTATAACCTGGTAGCGCTGGGGTGCTCTTGGGAGCCTTGAACCAGGTTTCTGTTACTGCACAGATATCGATGTTCTCCATGCTAAGGAGAGTTTCGAGTGCGTGCATCTTGAGGTTTAGACTTCTGGCGTTGAGTAGCATTACTCTTAGTTTCTTATCCCTTGTGATACCCATGGAGGTGGGTTTGTCTTTTGAGCCTTGCCTAAAAAAGGCACTATGGGGGTAGCAAGAGCCTTTGCCAATAGCCCTCTGATCCTCCTGGTGAGGTACTTTTGGGGTCTTTCCAGTTGCTGGAGGTGTCTGCTAAGGTACTTCCCACAAGGGGCACTGTACTCAATTGTGATCCTGATGAAGGATGACTGAAGAGGCACGATGACCTCCCCTGATCTAGATGTGAATACCTTCATGATTAGGTGGGTATATGAAATGTTATTATAACCACTACGGCCACATGGTTGTCAAATGCGAGATTTCTATCAACTTGTGTCCCCAGGACTCTTCTTACTTCTATACTTAATGGGTTACCACCTATGTGGTAATTGGTGGGCACTTACTGTTTTTCCAAAGGGGATGACTATACACTTTTTTGCGTTTAGCTTGATGACATGGCTCTGGCACCAGTTGTCTGTTTCTATGAGGCCCTTTTGTAGGATGCTTGTGTCAGCTGGAGGGCCAGATATGGCGCCCAGTTTGTAGTCATCTGCAAACTTGTTCAGACACAGTCCTTCCATGTTGGCCTGTACCTCCGAGAAATATAAACCAAACAAGGGGGGTCCCAGGACCGAGCCATGTGGGATGCCAGTTGTAGCTGGTTTGGACTCTGACATGGCTCCAGCATTTCTGACCATGTCAGTTCTGTCCTTGAGCCGGTTTGCAACCCATCTAGTGACATAGGGGTTTATATTTAAGCTGGTGAGCTTATCTATAATGACCAAGTGGGATATTGTATGGAAGGCTTTTGCAAGGTCCAGGTAGGCTGTGTGGACCACCTTCCCCTCATCAATGGCCTTGATGACCGCTTCAAATGACTCAACCAGGTTTAAGGGGCAAGATCTGCCCTTAAGTAAGCCACACTGGGTAGGGTCCAGTGTCTGTAGGTCCCCAATATCTTTATTTCTGAGGTCCATGATGATCCTTTCCATAGCTTTGCAGACCAAGCTAGTCAGGATTCTGGGGTGATAGTTTGTAGTATCCATTCAGGCGCCACCTTTGTGGAGAGGGACTACTGTTGCTGTACACTGCTCTTCGGGTAAATATCCTGTGTTAAGGCTGAGATTGAGCAGTAGTTTTATTTGGTGTTCAGTTCTTCTTGGACTTCATGTTGGACGCAGCCCGGGACACCATCTGGTCCCACTGATGCTGTGTGTTTTGCTTTGGAGATGCTGGCTGTTACCTGAGCATCTGCAATGTCAGGGGGCCAGCACTCTGCTGCGATAGATGTTCGGCCTTTTGGTGGGGGGGGGGGGGGGGAGTTTGCACTGAACCTGTCAGGTCGGATGTTGGCAATGTCTGTGGGTTTGGTGTATTGTTTGTCATTTTGGACTAATTCTGAGCATATCTGGGAATTACCACCCAGGTTCCTACCATCAGTAAAGAAAGCCTTGTGATTATCCTTAGTGTCCTGTACAATTTTTATCTCGTAGCTGGCCTTAGAGGATTTTGTGTGCGGCCATAGTTTTTTGTCATAATACTGATCAGTGATGCCTTCCCTTTTTGGGTTTTGCTCTATCATGTAGTAGCTTCCTCCTTCTCTTGCATGGTTTCTTGATGGCTGGGGTCTACCAGACAGGATGCCTGCCTCTGGAGGATTGGGTCTTGGTTTTATTTGGGATTGCATAATCCATGCATTTCTGAAGGTGTTCATAGCATGCATTTATAAAGGGTTCTGAGGTCTGGGCCATATTTTCCACAGGCACAAGGGCTTTAATGGATTCCACCTCAGTTTGGAGGAGTGCATAATTTGCTTTACACATGTTTTTCACTGTGGTTTTCTGGCCAGGGACTGGGGTCAGGATGTGAATATCCAGTGAGATTACTCTATGGTCTGATCTTACCAGTGAGGGATACACTTCTCGTCTTGGCCATAGAGTCCCCATGTTGGTGATTATCAGGTCCAGTATGTTTACCCCTCTTGTGGGAGTGGTGACAAGTTGTTCCATAGCATTTCGGTTTATGAATTCTAGGAACCTTTGGCCTAGGGTGTTGGAGCTAGAATAATGCTCCCAGTCTATGTTTGGGTAGTTGCAGTCGCCCAATATAATGTTGTTTGGAGACACCTTCATATTTTCATGTGTTCTCAAGTAGGCCAAGTGGGGTTCCTGGATTTAGGAGGATGGTGTGTAGCAGGCAATGAACTGGGAGGCAGTTTTAGCCACTGTTACTTGCACGTGGATAGTCTGTGCTGCTTCATGCTGTGGCACCAACCTGGGGATGTGGGTATCCTTGACAATTATTGATACTCACCCTCCTTTTGTAGTTTGTTCCATGTTTTGGGGCTGTAAAGCATGGTATGAGGTGTAACCTGGTAGTGCTAGGGTGCTCTTGGGAGCCTTGAACCAGGTTTCTGTTACTGCACAGATATCAACATTCTCCATGCTGAGGAGAGTTTGGACTGCATGCATCTTGCAGTTTAGACTTCTGGTATTGGGTAGCATTACTTCTAGTTTCGTATCCCTTGTGATACCTATGGGAGGTGGGTTTGTGTTTTGAGCCTTACCTATTCAAGGCACTATGGGGGTGACAACAGTCTTTGCCAGTATCCAAAAGGCCAGGGGTGACCGGTGCAAGCCATCCCTAGCGGAGCATCGTGTCTTGCTCAGCATGTCATCCCAGGCTGACAGGCATTGGATCCCCTTTGACTAACAATACTTAAGCCAATTGTTGTAATTGATCATCTTGTCTTCATATTGTGGCATCATGCTTGGTGAGGATAGGATGTTACTCAGGGTCAAGTTTGCATATACTACATGGTGTTACATTGCTTAACACATGCAATCATGCCTCAGGTGGTGCTGCAGGGCTGCCTATGTTGGATGCACATACTACACTCCCTGTACATGTTTGAAAGCAGGTTGTGTCAACTTAGGCATCCCTTTTACTATATGTGTGAATCAGAGAGAGGTATTTCCAGGGTTCCTACTGAGCCAGTGTATGTGCTATGCGTTGTCTCTTTGCCAAGGCCAAGGCATACTGGGCACGCCTCCTTCTGCCTACTGGGGCAGGCTCAGGTTGTTCCTCCTCAGAGTCACGCTCTGCCTGTGATGGCCTTGGCAATGGTGGGGGGCTGTTTGGGCAGGGCCTATGCTGGTCCTGCTGCAGCTGTTTTCGCAGAATCATATGTAGCATAGCACATACCATGACAATTTGGGTACATGTAGTTGGTGAGTACTGCAAGGCTCCACCAGATGTGTCCAGGCACCGGAACCGTGACTTGAGCATCCCAAACACACGCTCTATTACATTACGTGTTTGTGCATGTGCCTCATTATGGCGTTCCTGTTCAGGTGTGTGTGCGTTTCTGATGGGTGTCATCAGCCATGGCTCCAGTGCATAGCCAGCATCCCCCAGTAGGTGACCATGTGGGATGTCCCCCCATTGGCAAATGACTGGTACAGCTGCGTCAGATGCCAGATATGGGAATCATGGGAGCTTCCAGGGCAGCCAGCACACACATTCATTATTATGCCCTGGGCATCACACACAACCTGGCAGTTGATTGAGGGGAAGCCCTTGCAGTTAATGTAGGCCCTACCCCGCTCACCAGCTGGTGCTTTGATGCGTATATGCGTGCAGTCTATTGCACCCACTACCTCAGGATATTCCACTATTTGCTGGAAGAGATGCATATTGCTGGCCAATACCTCACAAGAATTGGGGAAATATACATGATCACCGACATGTGCTGACATGGCATCCAGGAACTGGTGCAGTACCCTGGATGCTGATGCCTGTGATATCCCCATCATATCACCAGTTGGTCTCTGGAAGGTACCTGTTGCTAGTATTCTTAGGCCAACACATACCTTGGTTTCCACTGGGATGGGTTCCCCTCTGTTGGTTCTGTGTGTGAGGCGTGGCCTGCACAGCTCAACAATTTGCTGCAGGAGGTCTCTGTCCACTCTATAGCGCTCCACTATCTCCAGCTCATGTACCCTCTTGGTAGGTGACCCTGGGCCTGTACACTCTTCTCCGTCTCCTCACTGTGGGCTGTCCGGCAGCATTTGCATTGTCACCACCCTCAGCATGTTGCATATGTCGCCTTATAACAGCTATGGCAGCCCCTAGCATTTTTTGTCTGAGTGAAGCTTTTTCAGTTTTCACTTCTAGTAGCTTACTCCAGTGTTGCAGTCTGTTGAGAGAAACATACTGCACTGTTGTTTGCAAAGTTTTCAGTACTGAGCTGGGATACTGTTCTGCCTGTGTAATTGCCTGATTCTGATTGTTTTCACCTGCTAGCTCTGCTAGTACCTGGTAGCTTCCTACAATTTGTTGTGCTTCCTTTTTTCTCTCCGTTTCCTCAGGGGGGAGCGACGTGCATACAAGGGAAAAAACGCACACAGCAGCTAACACGCGCGCACCCATGCTTAGATGGACTACAACTTACTTATTCGGGTTAAAATGCAAGCACACCAGCACAAATGCACTTACAGGTCTTTAAACAGGCTTCTACATGCTTACTCCGGCATAAACGCGCGCACTCAGTCTTACTCAGGCTTCTCAGCACGCACACGTGCTCGTCAAGAAACTTTGGTGTTATCCATAGTGTACACCTTCCATTTCTTAGCTTTCCCATGTCTACCTGTTGACACCTCTTTCCATGATGTCTAACTGACAGCTTTCACATCCCACTCTGCTCCAATGAGCTTCATTTCTTTCATACATACCCCCCTGTGATGTCGCCTATCTCCTACTCTGTTACTCCCCCTTATCCTACTCCTACACTCCAGGGAATGTGCTCATGCGCTATGTAAAAGTGCGATTCACTACCCTAACACTCATTTACATAGGATTGCCTACTAATGCTTAGTTACATGTCTTACACTGAGCTTCCCCCCTTAGCAACCCTACTCGGTGGCCATGTTGTTTTCAGCTTGCTATTCCCTTACATTGTATATTGATGGTTTGCATAAAACCCATGTTTATGGGTTTTAAATATTTTTCTGTTGATTTTTTTTTTCTTTTTTTTGTAGCGCAGCCTGTTTGCACGGCGCTGCGCTATGTTTAAACATCGGCAATCGCCAAAAAAAAAAAAACATTTTTATTTTAATTTTGCATGGAGGTACGTTGCCAGTGGCCACATATTTGGCCATTGGCATGCTTCCTGGAACATATGCAACCTTTATTTGGAGCTGACAAGGCTCCATTGGGCTATTTGCAGAACGGTACTCAGTTGTCAACTGAGTACATTTCTGCAGATAACACGGCTCTTACACGGACAGGTTTGTGCTTCCTGGATCGTTAAATTACCTCATTTGCATGCCTTTCGGCTGCAAGTGAGATAATTTGCATATCCAAGCCCTGTCTGTGTAAGAGCCGTTTTAGGAGCTCTCTTACACGCCCCTGCAGGCTATTCGTGGATCGCTCATTGGACATGATGGCTGCATGGAGTCTTACACTACTCAGACTCCGTGCAAGCCATCGTGAATCCGGCCCACAATGTATAAAATCTATAAAATGTTTATATAAAAATGAAAGTACATATAAAAAAATGTATATAAATATTTTTTATATTTTTTAGTTTTTATATAATTTTACCTTTCCATTGCTTTTAGTTTTAACAGGCAAGCAATGGAGAGTGAATCATTTAATCCTGGCCATTGCCCCGCACTTAGGCGGACCTGACAGATTAATTCTTTCTTTTCCAAAAGCAGCCCCCATGGGCCACCTCTTTTATCCAAGTCAACAGTGTCCACAATGAAATATCAGAGAGTGGTCTGATTTTTCTGTGCAGTGTTTACTCAAGGCATTTGTGGATTTACCAAGTCTGATATCCCTTAGATGCTCATAAATTCTGTTTTTAAATTTCCTCTCAGTCTTTCCAATATAGAAACATTCACGAGTTACACACTGCACACTAAACAACTCTTTCAGTATGACAGTACACCTTATTCACCTATATTTTAAAACCATTCACCAAGAATTCATGGCCTTCCATCACAAAACTACACTGAGCACAGGAACCAAATTTTTTCATAGACCCTGCATGTACAATGTTTCTGTTAGACTCTAAAATGCATTTCAGGTTCATCGCTCTCTTAAAAACAATATTTGGTTTAGTTCCAACACATTCTCTGATATCCCTATCATTAAGCAACATAGTCCAATTTTTGAACAGAATATCTAACACATCCTTACTGTTACTGTGAAAAGTAGTAACAAAAGCACATTTAAAATTTGAATTCTGTTCAACACTGGATTGGGTCAAGTCAGTTCCTGCTCCATTAACCAAACAGCCATCAATGGGGGGCATGCCCTGGGCAGTATCACCTCATGGTGACCTAACAACAAATATTGTTTTTAAGAGAGGGATGAACCTGAAATGCATTCAGAGTCTAACAGAAACATTGTATATGCAGGGTCTATGAAAAAATGTGGCTCCTGTGCTCAGTGTAGTTTTGTGAAGGAAGGCCACAAATTCTTGGTGAATGGTTTTAAAATACAGGTGAACAAGGTGTACTGTCATACTGACAGAGTTGTTTATTGTGCAGTGTGTAACTCATGTGAATGTTTCTATATCGGAAAGACTGAGGGGAAATTTAAAAACAGAATTTATGCGCATTTAAGGGATATCAGACTTGGTAAATCCACAAATGGCTTGAGTAAACACGGCACAGAAAAATCAGACCACTCTCAGATTTTTCATTGTGGACACTGTTGACTTGGATAGAAGAGGTGGCCCATGGGGGCTGCTTTTGGAAAAGAAAGAATTAATCTGGCAGGTCCGCCTAAATGCGAAGCAATGGCCAGGATTAAATGATTCACAATCCATTGCTTGACTGTTAAAACTAAAAGCAATGAAAAAGTAAAATATGTAAAAAATATTTATATACATTTTTATATATACTTTCATTTTTATATAAACACTGTTTTATAGATTTTATACATCGTGTGTGTATTTGTATTTATTTTCAGCATCTTTGCACTTATTGTCATTTAAATTCTGGTTTTAGAGAGTGTCTTTTTAAGAATATTTTTATGATTGCATTTCATGAATATTTATGAGTTCATGGAGGTCTTTTTTAGTCAGTGTGATGGGATTGATTTATTACTTAATTAATGCTCTTGCAGGATGTACTTAAGAGTGTTTCCTGGATTTGCTCTGATCTGATGAAGTTGAGAAGGTTCTTGACTAAAGTGCTTATTCATTTGTTATTTTCATTTAATAAAAAGTGTTTTTACTGCTCCCAAAGTGCTTTGCGGCCATTTACTACAAGGATTTACTTGAGTTGCTGAAGTGTGTGGTTCCAGGAGTGCTTATTTTGTTTTTCTACAGTTTGTGAACGTTTGTGCTTTTTAAGTCCAGAAAAGGTAATATCCTGTGTTATTTGTGAGATGGTTTCAAATCTTTTCAGTATATAAAATTAATGAAGAAAGGCTATAGCAGTAGACTATGTACCCACAGGTTAACTGGTTCTACAATGCCCATATGGGGACACAATAAGATGAAGTATTTGGGTCTATGAATTAAAGGACAACAATGGGATTCTATTATTAAATGCTCAACCTCTCTGTCCTTTTTCTCCCTATTTACTGTCCCTGCTGTGAATAAACAATATAGCATGTAAAATATTTTATATCAACTGTTTTGCTCCACTAGAACAGAAGCTTATTGTACTGCGGTGGTTTCACTTTCAAAAAATACTTTTGTCCCACACTGGTAAAGCTTGCTGCTGTCTCCAATTCACTGCAGTCATCAACACCAATGAATACAGGTAGTTTTCTGGCCAGTTCCTTCCCCAAATTGAAATCTCCACGATCTTCCTAAAAACCCATCCATGCTGTGACATCACAGCTCCCTGGTTCATCCCCTAGCCATACAGAAAGCAAAGGCTAGAAAGTACAGTTTTGTACCTACCATAAATGCAGATGCTCGAGTGTTCACACTGCTGCAGTCATTACACTTGGGTTATCCTGCCATCAGGCGGTCCCATAGTTGGCCAGAGTTCCAAGGTCTTGGTCCGGCGTCGGTTGCTGTCGCTTCTTCCCTGACGTCAGTGCGCCATGGGTATATAAGATGCTTCAGACACCATTTTCTTCAGTTTTTCTTGACCCAGATGTCAGGTGCCCCCAAATTGGTAGGCAATACATATTGCTAATAAAAGATATACATATAAAAATAAAAACAATACCTTCAGTTACAAGCAAATACACCACAAAGGTTGTATAGGATAGAAAGGTATAGATAAGTCCAGCTAGTTCAGAGGGGATGGAGGGAGGGTAACCTGGACTGCAGCAGTGCGAACACTCTAACATCTACATTTATGGTAGGTACAAAACTCTACTATGTACATCGTGTTACACTGCTGCAGTCATTACACTTGGGTAGAATCCCAAAGCTAAGGTTGGGTGGCTGGTCTATAAAGAGTTAAGATTGGCTATGAGGCCCTGCAGAACTGCAGTGGCAAATCCTGCTCTGGATTTAGAGTAAAGAGGCAGGTGGTAATGCTTGGTAAAGGTGTGCACTGAACTCCATGTTGCAGCCTCCAAAATTTCCTTGGTAGGTACTCCTCTGAGAAAGGCTGTTGAAGTGGCTGTTGCCCTGGTGGAATGTGGCCTAATGTTATTTGGGACTGATTTTCCATGCTGTGTGTAGCAGTAACGTATACAGTGTCCTACCATTTGGATACAGTCTGCTTTGAGATAGCCTTGCCCTGTGATCCTGCAGCATATGCTACAAACAGTTGCTCAGTTTTCGTGAAAGCTTTTGTTTTGTCCAAGTAGAAGCGTAGCTGCCTGTGTATGTCCAAAGAATGCAGAAGTTTCTCCCCTTTATTCTGGGGGTTTGGATAAAAAGTTGGCAAATGGATGGTTTGGTTAAGAGCCACACTAGATACCACCTTTGGCATAAAGGTAGGGTTTGTCCTTAAAGAAACCCTGTCCTGATGAAAAATTATAAAAGGTTCCACTGACATTAATGCCTGTAGCTCTGAGACTCTTCGTGCTGAAGTTACTGCCAGCAGCAGAGCTGTTTTCCATGGTAAAAATTTTAGATCAGCTGTATTGGCTGGCTCAAAAGGTGGCAGGGTTAGTTTTTCCAAAACGAAATTGAGTTCCCAAGTTGGTGTTGGTGCTCTCCGGGGCGGTCTTATGTTTTTAGCCCCCCTGAGGTACTGTTTTAGCAAGGGATGAGAGAATAAAGGAGGATCCGTGTTGTAATGTGCTGAAATGGCAGAGGTGTGGATCTTAAATGATGAGAAGGATAGGCCTCTGTCCAGCATCTCAGTTAAGTATTGTAAAATCTGAGGAATGTTTGGAACTAGAGGGTCAAGGTTTTGAGCCTGGTTCCAGGCGCAGAAACTCTTCCATTTTTCTGAGTAAGATTTCCTGGTGCTAGGCCTCCTGGCCTCCAAAATGACATCCATAACAACTTTAGAGAGAGGTGTTGCATGTTTGACTAATGAATCTGCCATGCAGCCAGGTTTAGGGTTTTGAGCTGACCGTGCAGGATCTGATTGTTTTGTTGAGTCAGAAGGTGTGGAATTTGAAGCAAAATCCATGGTGGGCCTTGAGCTAAGTTCCTTAAGGTAGGGTGCCAGTGCTGGTGTGGCCAGTCTGGAGCAATCAGGATCATCTGTGGTTTTTCTTGTCTGGCTTTTAGGAGTACCTTTGAAAGGAGAGGCAGTGGCGGGAAGGCATAAACATTTAGATTTTTCCAGCTGAACAAAAGAGCATCCACTTTCCATGCTTGTTTGTGATAAATCCTTGTGCAGAATTTTTGTAGTTGGCAATTCAGTGGGGAGGCAAAAAGATCTATGTCTGGGCATCCCCATTTTTTCGTTACCATGCTGAAGATTTGTGGATTCAATTTCCATTCGTGAGGGTCCATGACATTTCTGCTTAGATCGTCTGTCAGAGTATTTTTCTTTCCTGGCAGGAATTGTGCTTGCAGGTGAACTGGATACATTAGAGCTGTGTTCCACAAGGTCATGGCTTGCCTGCATAGGGGATGAGAATGAGTGCCCCCTTGCTTGTTTATGTACCACATTACTGTGGTGTTGTCTGTCTTTAATAATAATTGTCCTGGATGCAGAAGGTCCTTGAAAGCTGTTAGGGCATTCTGAACAGCCAACATCTCTTTTTGATTGATGTGAAGATGCATCTGGTCTGTGGTCCACTTGCCCTGAATGCATTTTCCTGCCATGTGTGCTCCCCAGGTGTAATCCGAAGCATCTGTTGTTAGAGTCTGCCTGGCTGTGGGTAGGGTAAAAGGCTGACCCTTGTTTAGGTGACATGCCTGTGCCCACCATCAAAACTCCTGTTGTACGCAGGGAATCATTGGTATTACTGCTTCTAAACTGAGAGAGTGTGTTGCGTCCAAACACTTTTTAGGTACTATTGTAATTTCAAAATCCAACTAGTCCAATAGGAGAAGGAACGGCCAAGCGACAAACTTATGCTAAAGTATAAAAAAACTAAAAACTGCAATGTATAAAATCAAACACTGTGTTTATTCACGAGGTAAGCGCTTTCACAATACTTGCTTCATCAGACCTTTAATACACTGAACAACAATTAGGTCTATATATACTTATTCAAAATTCAAGTGGACCAATCACAGATGAAAAACAATCAATGACATAATCAACTACAGCTGCAAACTACCTCACTCTCTAAAACAATAAACTCTATACAACATATAAAATATGTACTTTGATCTTTGATTTCCATTTTCTATTAATTGCATTTTTGGTAGCCAACAGAATCAACTTAACAAGGCCTTTCTGTGTCTAGGCAGTACAGAGCCCGTGTTCCGCCTCAAAAAAAAAAAAAGTGTGTGGGTATATATTCCTTGGTTAGATCCATTTGCTCATTCTGTTTCCGACAGTACTTCGTAAGAAATTTTTAAAATGTCTGAATCCATAACACTCCCAGAACTGATGATGTGAACTTGTTTAATCTCGCCGTCTATTCTTTTACTGATGGGTTTGGAGCCGCTCCCTCTGCTCAGCCAATTGCAAAGCTCAAGGTCTTCAAATAGCTCGAGGCAAAGTCCCCATCCCATGATGCATCTGTGAATTACCTCAGATCTAGTTTGCCGCTGCAACAGATCGGAGGTTCTGAATTAGCTCGGGCCAGATAAGAATTTTTTTTTTCATTAAAAATTCTATACAAGTTTTTGATAGTATAGTTAGTTGGCTAGGTTTGTTTATAAAGCTCTTATAGCTTTTAGTGTGCTGTTCCCTTCTTGTTTACTATTTTTCAGATATGTCTAGTTGGCCTCTTTTTGGCCTAGTTAGTTGTAGTTCTTATAGATGTGAGTCTAGCCTTCGAGTTTTTTTATGTAAGGCTTAGTTCAGTAAACCTGTGTTTATATAGATAAGCTTTTCTTTTCTTTTCTCTAACTTTGTTGGTAAAATATGGAACCTCCTACCAAATGACCTAACAGCTCTTTCATCTCTCCCATTATTCAAAACTAACCTTAAACATTTCCTCTCCAACCACTGGTTATGCTCTTGCAATAACCCTGATTAATCTGCTTTTTCATTTCCTTCTCCTCTGCTCTACCATGTCTCCCTCAATTTTTTCTCTTAGAGTTTATCCTTATATCATAATTTCTCTCTGACCATTCTACTCTCTCCAGCTCTACTCATCCCATCTAACCACCAATCCTGTTTTCCAATTCCTGTCTTATCCTGTAGAAGTCCTGAGTAACCTTATATCCCCATATTTTCTTGATTTACTTACTTATTGCTTTCTTGTGGGAAAAAATTGTGAAATCATTTTTTTACTATGAACAAATCTTGTTTTTGTAACATTTTGCTATACATTTTTGTATTATTTTTAAATTACTTGTAACATTAAATGTTTTGAAAACTCGGAGCTTTTCTCCTCGGGCCTCCACTGAAAATGGACATGTATCCAGTTGGACTAGCCCGGTTAACAAATGTAAAATAAATAAATAAATTATTGCCTTTCCTTCTCAGCTTGCTGTGCTGTTTGTGACCTTTTGTCACTTTTCTTAGGTAGTGGTGTGGTCTGTGTAGCCTTTTTGTATTTATAAGGCTTGGTCTTTGTTACTGCTAATTTACAGTGTACTCTAGTTAAATAACTTTGTTATTTCTCAGCAGCTGTCTTGTTAGTCTGTTTTGTGTGACTTCACATATTGTGTGTGTGTTTGTTTTAGCCTGTTTTTATTAAGGCTTACCTGCTATCTGTTCTGTTTGGAGAAAATTTACTATTGTTTTTTGTGTGGCAGTAAATATCTCTAACTTTATTATGGCGGATCAATACAAGCATCCCAAATCTGGGTTCAAAAAGTGCCGTAAGTGTGGCCAGAAAATGTCAGTTACAGACAGTCACATCAACTGTGTTTATTGTTTAAGGGCTCTGCATTTGCAAGGCAATTGTGCCATTTGTCATCCCTTCTCATCCAGGGTCCTGCAGGAAAGGAAGAGGAAATTAATCGATAGAGGCTTGTTGAAGCCTTTCTTTCAGGAAGCTTTGAGTGACCAGGATGGTTCCAGTCGGTCTTCAAAGTCTTCCCAGACTTCGGACTCCAAAAAATCGAAGCAGTCAGACTTTGGCTCCACAGCCTTCGGAGCCGACAAGTCTGTTCCTTTTGGAGCCGGTCCCCTGTCTTGGAACCGGTCTCCGAATCTCCGAAGAGTCCTGTTATCCATTCAGTACCACCTTCAGAAAGATTGCCTCGATCCTCTATCAGCCTGTCGGATCTGGACTTGGATCGTGTGGTACAGAAGTTGTTGGCACCAGTATTAGCCAAAATGTTATCGACGTCGACCTAAATGGCTTTGGAGCCGAAGACCATTGCACCAACTATTACTATTCCTCCTCCGAGCCATGCTGGTCCTTCGGAGCCAGACCTGATGTTAGTGGAACCCTCAAAGCCGACACCTGCTCCCATGTCTTCAGCTCCGTGTACTCTGATGTCCTCTGTGCCAATCGAGGACTTTAAGAGCAGACACTCTGTGGTCTGGTCCGGGGAGGACAATCTAACCGACTTTGCCACTCGGGGCCTCGGCTCAGATGAGCTCTGCTCCTACCTCAGGCTCGGAGCCCACTGTCCCGGTGCTGGGGGTGTCTACTGTTTCCTCAGATCCGTCAGCTCCCTCACATTGGAGCAGAGGTGCTTTCGCTGCCGTGAGGAGAGTCATGTCTCCCAGGACATCCTCTACCTCAGGTCTGCCCTCCACCCCCCCCAGAAGTGTCTGTCTGCTTCTGCATGACACTTCCTGACCAAGTGTAGAGACCCAGAGCCTCAGGAAGCCCCAATGGGTGGCCCCTGCTCTTCCGGGACCTCACCAGTGGCCCCCACCCATGAGGTTCCCAGAAAGAGGTTGTGCAAGAGGAAGCGCCTTGACTCCCCGCAGAAGTCTCTCACATCGGATACTGACTTAGATGAGTCAGAAAGGTCCCCACAGTCCCCCTTCTGAGGATATCTCATTCGCTGAGATATTTGAGATCTTTAGGCAGAGGGGTGACTGGCAGTCCAAAAGCCCTACTGAGGATGAGTCAGTTCTCCTGAAGGCTTTTGGGTCTTAGCCCTCCACCTTTTGGGTGACTCCACTCTTCGATGAGCTGATACAGCTAGTCTCACGAAGGGCGTGGGAGTCTCCGGATTCTATGGAGCCTGTCCCAAGGAGGCCTAATAAATTTATTTCAGCCCCAGATGACAAAACATTTCTAACTAAAGGTGTTCCGGTTGATGCCATGATGGTGGCAGCGGCCACCAAGAAGGAAATGTCAGACTTCCACGTCTATCCATCCTCATAACAGAGACTCCAGGATTATGGATAGATATGGGAAGCACATGTTCAGTTCAGCAACCTTTGCTCTCAGTTCGCTGAACTACTTAACCCATTTTTCCTAAGTTGCAAAGAGATCTCATTAAGGAGTTGGGAGATGCTTTTCGGGGTACAGTAGCTGCAGCAGCTTCCGGCAAAGTTACTGCCCATCTTTCTACTAAATTCCATCATCAACCTGTCCATGCACCTCATATCTTATGCAGCTGATGGAATGAGTAGGGCATCGGGTACAGGAATTGCTCTTAGGAGACATTCCTGGATGCACTTGTGTTCCTTCACGGAACCTTTAAAGTCTTCCTTCATGAACACTCCCTTTGATGGCTCGTCCCTTTTTGGGCCTAAAGTGAAGGAAGCCTTAACCAGGTGTGAACAGGACGGAAAGACCGTCTGCCGTCGGGGTCTCTTTTTCCACCCCTACCCGACCATACCCTAAAGGTCAAAGGAAAGGAAAAATGTGGCTCCGAAAAGCCAGAGGAGCCTTTCAAGACACACGTGGTGAACTGAGGGAGTAATAATGGAAGATGCCACCCTCGCGGCAGAGGGGGTCCCCGCAACACCAGGGTGACAGAGATCACTTCTCTGGGATACCCTACCAGCCCCCCTGAGATGAGGCCCGACTGTCCTGCTCTGGAGGTAGACGGGGGGTCGCTTATCTTTGTACCCAGACGCCAAAGACAGCTGGGTACAAAGTATCCTTTTCAGAGGATACTTCATACCATTCGCCATACCCCCTCCAATCATAAGACGAATCCCAGACGTTCCACCCAGTTACAGGGATCAAGCAACAGTAGAGGTCCAAAAGTTGCTTAGAAAGATTCATCCAACCAGTCCCAGCAGACCAGACAGGATCTGGAACTTACTCAAGATTCTTTTTTGTTCGAAAGAAGACAGGGGACTGGAGACTCACATTGAACAGGGGACTGGAGACCCATATTGGACTTCAGCAGACTGAACCAATACGTAAAGAAAGAGAAGTTTTGGATGGCGACGCTTCAGTATATACTTCCTTCTTAGGGAAAGACAATTGAATGCGCTCGATAGAACTCAAGGATGTGTACTACCACATAAAAATGGTCAGACCATCCAGGGATCACCGGCACTTCCTGCTGGGAGCCATAAAGTGTCAGTTTTGAGTCCTGCCCTTTGGTCTCACTACAGCCCCCAGAGTGTTCACCAAATGCACGGCAGTGGTCACGGCTCACCCGAGGCGTCTAGGATTCCAGGTGTTTCCATACCTAGACGTTTGGCTCCATACCGCCACCATCAGGCATCAACTCATTCAGGCCAGGGAACCAACTCTGTCACTCTGCAATCATCTGGGCATTGCAAACAACTCAGAAAAATCTGCCTTGTCGCCATTGCAGCATATTGTTTTTGTAGGGGCAAAATTGGACACCACTACCAACACTTCCAATAGAAGGAGTCTGTCCTTAGATATCAGGATGCTGACATGTTGATGAAAAAGACAAAGCACCAGCATCAGAAGTTCTGAAAGTATTAGGCATGATGGCAGCAGCAATTCTAGCCGTACCACTTGCTCGTACGCACATGAGAATACTTCAGTGGCTATTGTTCACTCAATGTTCTTACCAAGAGCTCCCCATGAATCATGCCATAATCACAAATTATTGCAAGAAGGACTTTAAGTGGTGGTTGACCTCACTTCATGTCACGATAGGATGCCCATTTGTGCTACCCCCTCCAGCGGCCACAGTGACCACGGATGCTTCCCTGATAGGGTGGGGCGGCATTTTCAGGGAAAGACTGCCCAAGGCACATGGACCTATCAAGAGACGCATCTACTTATCAATATCCTGGAGATGAGAGCAGTACTTTTGGTGTTGCAGTACTTTCAGGACTCTCCCTCTGGGTAAGATTGCGATTCAGACAGACAACATGTGAGTGGTCTGGTAGTTCAACAAACAAGGAGGAACCAGGCCTTTACCCCCTTTGTCGAGAGGCTGTCCGAGTTTGGCAGTGGGCTGTTCCACGCTGCACTTTCTGTTGGCAACGCACATCCCGGGGAGATCCAATGTGATAGCAGACAAACTGAGCAGGGCAATCTTGTTGCCCCACGAATGGTCCCTCAAGAAAGAAATTGTAGACAGGATATTTCGCAGATGGGGCCAGCCTTGCTGCGACCTTTTTGCCAGTCACATAAACATAAAATGTAGAAGCTACTTTGCCCTCACTCCCCCTCCGGGAGAAGCCCCAAGGGACGCACTCGTGCACGATTAGCCTCCGGGTCTCCTCTATGCATTTCCACTAATCCTATTGATACCAAAGGTTCTACAGAAAGCAAAATCCCTGGGAAGGACCATCATTCTTGTAGCCCCTCATTGGCCTTGTCACATTTGGTTCCCATTCCTTCAACCTCATCTTTTGGAGGATCCTTGGATCCTGGACCGAGTTCCAGACCTTCTGACGCACCCGTCGGGGGACCTTCATCCTTCTCTGCAGTCCCTGAAACTGACAGCTTGGCTGCTCCAGTTCCCATCATAGCCAGGTTCCATAACCTTTCCGGTGAGACAAAAGAGATCCTTTTGTCCTCTCACAAATCTTCTACCAGAAAGCTACATCTTAGCAAATGGAAGAAATTGTCTATATGGGCCTGAAAAAGTAATATTGATCCTTATCAAGCCCCTATGGCTTCCATTTTAGAATTCTTGACTATGATTTTCAATGGAGCAGCTGCAGCAGCAACTGTTCAGTACAATTGACTGCTATTTCTAATTTTCATCTTGGATTTTGAAGGTTTGAATATCATGTCTCCCAAGTTATCCAAAGCATTTCTCAGAGGGACTTTTCATTTGAGACCTCCTGTGAAATCTTCCTATTCTCCATGGAATCTAAATTTTATGCTTTCACATATAATTCTCCTGCCATTTGAGCCAGCTTCATCATGTGATCTCAAATGTTCGTCTTGGAAGACCATCTTTCTGGTAGTTATTACTTCTGCCCGCAGAGTGTCAGAGCTTAAGGCTTTATCCATCAAGCCTCCCTTTTTGATATTTCACCCTGTCAGAGTATCACTTACAAAAAATCCGTAATTCTTGCCCAAAGTTTGCTCTGAAACCAATCTCAACCAAGTTATTGATTTGCCAGTTTTCTTCCCCAGTCATTCTAACAATTTAGAGTATATGCTGCACAAACTAGATGTTCACAGACAGCTCACATTCTAACAATTTAGAGTATATGCTGCACAAACTAGATGTTCACAGACAGCTCAAATTCTGTTTGGATAGAACAAAAGATTTTAAGAAATCAGACCAGATTTCAGATTCCAAGAAAGGGAGACCAGTGTCTAAAACTACTCTGTCTAAATGGTTATCTGATTGTATCACCTTTGCCTATTCCAGCTGCCAATATACCTTTGCAACACAAGACTAAAGCTCAGTCAACCAGAGCAGTTTCTACATCATCTGCCTTTTCTGCCAGACTTCCTATTGATATTTGTGCAGCAGCCACTTGGTCAAAACCTTATACTTTATCACTCATTGCAAAGTTGACAAGGCCTCCAGGGACAGGGCCTCCTTTGGATCCATGGTCCTGAGAAATGTACTGCCGTGAGCCACCCTAGATTGATAGTGCTTGGGACGCTACCCATCAGTAAAGAAGGAATGACGAGATTGAACAACTTCATAAAAAGAAGTTATGTACTTACCATAACATTCCATGGGAGTTGTTCATCTCGCCTTCATTCTTACGTCCCTCTCTCCTACCCCTTCCTGGGCTGATAGATGACCAAGATGCTGGTTCCATCCTGGTTACTCAAACTTAAATGCATTCACGTTATTAATGTTAAATAGCTTTGCTATTCCAAGATTTTCAACTAACAAAGTCCAGTGATATATGGTCTGATGTCCATAATGCTGAATTCATCTTCTGATTAACTGAAAATAATGGGCAATTAATAAATAAGATCTAGTATATTACCATCTGGGGGAAATTTCACCAACTATTCAGAATTGTATGTTTATAATAATCAAGAAAGCAAGGTGAGTAGCAAGAAGTTGTGTAGAAGTTGTTTTTCAGTTTGTTCTTCAGTAATTGGAATCTCCTTTTATTACAGTGGGTTTTCTTCCTCTAGTACTCATTGTAGACAATTTACAGAGTGAATAAGTAACTTCTGCAGGCAAGTTACAATTTCTGCAAGCCATAAAAAAATCTTAAATTTCTCCATGTTTTTAAATCCTACTTAAAAGATAAAGAACTGTTTTTTTTTTATTTTACTGAGTTATATTCTGTAAATAGTGCAAAGGAGTCCTTGATGACCTTAACCCTACACTGTGACTTACTGTCACTAGCTGGCTAATTATTCATGAGGGCTTCACATATCTTTCTGCAGTCCTTAACAGAAGAGCTGGACACCAAAATCAGCAAACTTTTCTGCCCAGTTTCTGAACACATTCCTACAGATATGTAATGTTTTAAGAGTTACTCATTTGTTTTAGGACAAGACACTTTGCATGCTAAACTGTGTGCTCTTTTAAAGGCAAGGAAGTGACTGTATTGTGAATACATGTATGCTGTTTTGCCCCTGCCAAATGTAAAAAAAAATAAATAAATAAAAAATAAAGCTTTAGTTTTTAATACTCTAATAGTTACAAAAGCATTTACAGTAATGGACTGCGGTGGTGGTGCTGCAGTAGCGTTGTCGCCTCACAATAAGACGTTGAAAGACAAGAAAACTTCAGAAAGTAAAAGGCAAAACAACTGCAACTGAAGTACTGAACATTGTAAAAAAAGAGATAAAAATGACTGGAAGTGGGATCATTAGAAAAAAGACAAAATAAAATAAACTACGTAAAAATAAATATTTGGTGGAACAATACAACACTCAGGAGGTGGAGGAGTAAGGTTTAAGGAAAGGCAAGAATTAATGAACTAATGACAGTTATAAAAAGAAGAAAATAAATGGGAAAAATATGGTTTGCTTTTATCATTTACGTTTTCCTATATCTTAGTGAGAAATTAATAAAGGTGTTCAAAAAACATTGGCTCTGGTGTGAAAACACTCCACTAAGACAACACTAACTACCTCCTCAAAAAATGGGATCTTTAATATATTTTACTATAACATTTTCTTTGCTATAACACTCAGAAATACATTCCCCAAAACAAGAAAAGAAAGTGAGAACAAACAGGATATGTGGACAGGGCTGGATGAACAGGAAAAAATCAGACTGCATAAGACAAGTGTCCAGCTGACAGCAGAAATTACCACTTAAAATTCCATTCATTAAAACAAAAAAGTTAAAAACAGAAACAAAGACACAGAAAAGATTCACAAAACATTATTCAGCATGCTGGCAGTTATGAATTAAAAATGATTACTTAATACAGCATGCTCGTTTAACTTGATTTTTTTTAAGGTCTTTTCATACTGTATATATATATGCCTTAGACATTTACATATGCCTCAGACATTATTTGTGCATACAACTAAAAAGCACAGTTCCTTCCATTGCTGAAGCACTATCATGCTGTGCCATTTCCTTAAATTCTTAAGGGGACCTCAAAACAATTTTTGTGAAAAACTAAAACAAATTTGCTCAGGCATGTGTCAAGTATGTGCGCGTTAGTCTTATGCATGTGCTGCCGGTGGCAATGAGTTTGCACCACTGAGTGGCAGAATACACTCCCAACTACCTCACAACCATGAGATGGACCAAGTCATTATTGACAGTAATTTAAAAAAGTAGTCTACGTCTACAATACATGAAGCAAAATTAAAACAAAGCATACACACATCCTCTGGATGTACTCCTTAATAGGATGGAAGGGGAAATGTAAAGACTTGGTCAGATCACATAAGCAACAACAAATATATGAACACAAAATGCACACGTACACGTGTATGCACACACACTAATAAATATATACACACACACACACACACACACACACACACACACACACACACACACACTATAAAAAGCTTATACACCCCTGTTAAAATGACAGGTTTGTGATAAAAAAATGAGACCACAATAAATCATTTCAAAACTTTTCCCACCTTTAATGTGACCTATAGCCTGTACAATTCAATTGAAAAACAAACAAATCTGTTGGGGGAAATATAAAAAATAAAAAACATACAATAAGCTGGTTGCATAAGTGTGCACACCCTTAAACTAATATTTTGTTGAATCACCTTCAAGTGGGAGGCAGGGAGAGCTACTTCAGGAGTACCACACTAGTGGAGAATGTCCAGAAACACATCCCTGTGAAGCATCCATTTGTGGGCTTCTGTCATGGACCTACTTAGTGTCTGTCAGAACATTTTGAAGGAATGTAAATAGCCAATAATGTGACCTTTGCCTGAAAAGCAATCTCCCAGGCCTGAAGGGCCAAGCCTGCAAAGCAGGTATGACTTTGTGCCCCTCTGCTTGCTCACATGCCAAAGGACTGTGGTGGTGTTTGTGAACAGTTTCAGGGGACCTGAGCAGGGAGAGGTCTGGAAAGCTTGGAGAGCAAAAATCAAATCCTACATCTTTTTGTTTTTAGTTTGGTTATGTAAGGTGATCAAACGCCTTGAATTAAGTTTCCCAATGTTGCTCCCCACTCCATGTCTGAAGGATCTGTAAACAGCTGCTGCACAGGATGCGGGTGTGTAGAGGAAGACCTGGATTCAGAGACATTGGTTGAATCCATCAGTGCAACTCTTCAGACAAAAGGAGGAGAAGAATAACAAATTCCTGAGGATGAGCATGCTGGCACCAGAGTGTTTTCAGATGCCACAGGAATTTTCACATGTGAAGTCTGGCTAAGGATAACAGATCCCATGAACCCTAGCATTCAGAGAAACTCTGGCTGACACTGAAATTAGAAGAAGCAACTGTTGGAAGTAGGTCAGCAGAGACTGTATTTTTTGCAGAGGGAGAAAAGCCATCATAAAGTCTGTCCTTATCCTGCAGCCCAGGAAAACCCAATCCTGAGAAGGGTTGAGGGAAGACATGCATTTGTTAGTGAACCCAGGCTATGGAGCATGGATATTGTGGTTTGAAGTTCTGTTGCAAAACGTCTGGATGGTTTGCTTGAATAAGCAGGTCATCCTGGTAAGGGTAAATAAGAATTCTCTGAAGTCTGCAAAAGACTATGACAGGAACCCAACATTTTGTGAATACACAAACCACACAGGAACAGAATGAGTCCAGAAGCAAAAGACAGCAACACTGGAGTAAATATCTAAAGAATTTATTTGTCCACAATGACAGAGATTAAGCGTTTTCGTACAAGTACTTAATCACAATCACAACACTAAACATATCCAGCACTCAAATACTCCACCCTTCATGCCCTAACCAATGAAAACAACAAACACATTAACCCATACTTAGACTGTTAAAAAGATAATGTAAAACACGACATAGAAACACTAAAACCACTCAATGTGTTTTAACATTTGATATAATATAAATTAATAAGTTAATATCAAGACTAACTGAAATACCTCCATAGCCAGTATTTTAAAGCTGAAATTATATGTGGTATGATCCCACACATATATACTTTTTAGGCCATCAACCTGTTTTAATATGTACATTTGTTGTTTGCCTATTTTTATGAATTTCTTATTTCACTTGTATGAAAGCACTTCATCTCTGTCATTGTGGACAAATAAATTCTTTGGCTATTTACTCCAGTGTTGCAGTCTTTTGCTTCTGGATTCATTCTGTTCCTGTGTGGTTTGTGCCTTCAACGTGCTTCTGTGTTTGGTTCTACAATTTTGCGAATACCCTTGGAGCCATGGAGAGTCCTAATAGCAAAGCACAAAACTGAAAATGGAAAAAAACAGAAAAAAAAACTAAATATTTACTGAATAGAGGGTGAATGGGGATATGAAGATATGCAGCCATCTCTACAGAAACCATGACGGCCAGAGGAAGGACGTCAAAGTCTGGAGAGTAACCATGCGGAAGGTGGGAACCTAAGAGTTGGGATAGATCTAGAATTGGTCTCCATGGACCATCTTTCCTGGGGACTAAAACCATCCTGTAATAGAACCCTTTTCCCCTTTGCAGAGGGGGAACTTCCTGAAAGGTCACCTGTGAGACCAAGCATTAAGGCACCAGAGGGGGGAAAAAAGGAGCTGGTCTCAAGGGGTTTGAAGGACACCCATGAAGGGAGGGATGGATTTCCAAACCATTTAGTAGCCAGTTTACCTTCAAAATGTTGAAAGCACATAGTCGAGTGTGCACACTGTCAAAATGTTTCCACGAAATCTGTACTGCCGAAATTTCAGAAAGCAAAAAAAAAAAAAAAAATGAATGTAGACATTTCCAACTGCTCCACACCTAGAAACAAGTGCTAACATGGGTCAAAAATGGGGTGAGATTTTGCGGTTCGGAATATCTGTGTTCGAGGTTTTCAGAAGTCAGAGTTTGTGGAAGTGGTTTCAACAATGTGACTGTCAACATTTTGAAGGTAAACCACAGAAACCATTTTGAAAAGAAAGGACCCATTTGTCTGGGGTAATGCTTGTCCATGAGGACAGTGAGAAAAGCACTGGGAAAGAGAAATACTGGAAAGACGGGGCAGGTAGTCACAGACTCCCTGGCTTGTCAAGAAATGGGTGCTTTTGAGCAGAGGCTGGCTGTGATCTGGCAGAGCTCTGACTGCATGTCTCTTTCTTGTGAGTGACAAGAGGGGTGCGGGGTTTTCTTCCTCAAAAAATTAGGTTTGGAAAGGTAATTCCTATGATACTTTGGAACTGATGACACAAACATATGCTTCAGTTCCTGTAACTCTTTCCCTTTTTCTTGAAGGGATTTGAAAAGGGCAGCAGCATTAGCACCAAAAAGAGCAGAATTATGGAACCTGGGTGGGAATTCCCAGATATGCTAAGAATTAGTCCAAAATGACAAAAAATGCACCGAACCCACAGACATTGCCAACATCCTAGCTGACAGGTTCAGCGCAAACTTCTCTCCCCCCTTCCTACCAAAAGGGCAAATATCTATCCCAGCAGAGTGCTGCCCCCCTGACATCTCAGATGCTCAGGTAAGAGCCGCCCTCTCCAAAGCAAAAAACACAGCATCAATGGGACCAGACGGTGTCCTGGGCTGCATCCTACATGAACTCCAAGAACAGCTAAACCCAAACATAAAACTACTGTTCAACCTCAGCCTTACTACAGGATATGTACCCAAAGAGTGGCGTAGAGCAACAGTGGTCCCTCTCCACAAAGATGGTGCCTCAACGGATCCTGTAAACTATCGCCCCATAAGCCTGACTAGCTTGTTCTGCAAAGCTATGGAAAGGATCATCATGGACCTCATAAATAGATATTGGGGACCTACAGACACTGGATCCTACCCAGTTCGGCTTTAAGGGCAGATCCTGCCTCTTAAACCTGGTCGATTTCTTTGAAACAGTCACCAAGGCCACTGACGAGGGGAAGGTGGTCCACACAGCCTACCTGGACCTCGCAAAAGCCTTCGATACAATACCCCACTCTGGCATTATAGATAAGCTCACCAGCTTAAATATAAACCCCTGTGTCACTAGATGGGTTGCAAACTGGCTCAAGGACAGAACCCATATGGTTAGAATTGCTGGAGCCATGTCAGACTCCAAACGAGTTACAAGTGGCGTCCCACAAGGCTCAGTCCTGGGACCTCTCTTGTTCGGTATACATTTCTCGGAGGTACAGGCCAACACGGAAGGACTGTGGCTGACCAAGTTCGCAGATGACTGCAAACTGGGTGCCATAATCGACTCTCCAGCCGACACAAGCATCCTACAAAAGGGCCTCATAGAAATAGACAACTGGTGCCAGAGCCATGGCCTCAAGCTAAATGCCAAAAAGTGTATAGTCATCCCCTTTGGCAAAAACAAAGTGCCCACAAATTACCACACAAGTGGTAATCCATTAAGTACGGAAGTAGTAATTAGGGACCTGGGGACCCAAGTTGATAGCAATCTCTCATTTGACAACCATGTGGCCAAAGTGGTTAGAAAAACATATATAGCCCACCTAATCATGAAGGGATTCACATCTAGATCAGGGGAGGTCATCGTGCCTCTTTACTCATCCCTCATCAGGCCCATAATGGAGTACAATGCCCGTTTTGGGATGTACCTTACCAGACACCTGCAGCAACTGGAAAGACCCCAAAAGTACCTCACCAAGAGGATCAAAGGGCTCAAACAGATGCCATATGCTGCCTGGTTAAAGAAACTCCAGCTCTACTCAGTGGCATACTGCCTGCTCAGAGGCAATCTGTGCCTGACGTATAAAGCCGTGTCCAACCTGGAATTAATGGACATGCTGCACCTCAGAAAATCCAAATCCCGTCGAGCTACACGCTCGAGAGACTTGAACCTCCGCACTGAAATAAATAGGACATGCTGGAGGGACAGATTCATAACCTAGAGGCTCCCTTCTCTCTGGAATAAAATCCCAGTCCAGGTTAGGCAGAGTCCCTCATTGACTCTCTTCAAGAGGAATCTTGATGAGTGGATGGGAGATTGTAGGTTTACCCCGGGTATCACTTCTGTGTCACTGTTAGACAGAGGTACAGTATACTAACCTCGAAAAAGGGCATAGCAAAATTCATTTAAAATGGGTGGCGAAAGCCAAACACACTCTGGCTAGGCTTATAAATGCCCTAGGGCAGATAGCCTAGTATGAACCTATGAACCTATAAAGTGCATCCATAAGTTTTGCCTTGATATCATCAGGCAAAGGCTGCAATCTTAGCCAGCAATATCTCTCATAAGGACAGATCTAGATTCAGCTGCTGCATCAAAACTGCACTTTATCGATTGTCTAGTTACTTGGAAGGAGGCTGTCAAGAGGAAAGCTGTGTTTTGGCTGCAAAATCAGGAATATCTGTCAGCAGCTGTGAAGCCTGAGAAAGCAGGGCCAGAAGAGAATTACGAGTTTGATAGTTAATGCCCCTGAAGGCCAAACTAGAGGGTGTGTAGACTTCAACCTACCCTCTGTCACCTTGCTGTCTTTGAGGGAAGAAGGGTAGTGGAGGGCAAAAATCTGGAAGGTCCATCTGTAGACATTGAAATCACAGCAGGTTCAGCAGGGGAACATTTGAAAAGAATTTTCCTGTCCTCAGGGACCTTGTATAACCTATCCAGCCTTTTTGGGGCTGGAGATTGTGACTCTGGGTTTTTAGACGCAGAAAGAAAAGCATCCTGAAAGGCTGGTAAGAACAGGTGGAATAGCTG